>NC_060151.1:29047183-29056104 GCF_021292245.1 Micropterus dolomieu
CCCCTGTGGGGAGGAAGCTGGCTTGGTTGGACAGGTCCAACACAGGACTTTCACCAGGAGGCTGCTGTTTGTGTAAAAAAACAAAAGCCAACACTGGCTTCTAACTAACTTAAGTCACATAACTTGTGTAACTAACAACTTATTTCAGCCTAAACCAGGATCTCACCGAACATGCACCATAAATTATGGACCACTTTGCTTTAAATAGTAAAACTTTCAAACCATCTAACTTCTTTCTCAGTTTACGTCTTGAATCTCCGCACTGTGACGTTCTTTTTATTCATGGTACACGTGTATGAATAAAACAAGTCGCTGTACACAGCAGTTTGGGGGTTTCAGTTAAGCTGATCATCAAATCTCACAGATGCAGCTGCTACTCTTGAGCAGATCGTCTTCATCGAGTAGAAAAGTTTGTGCAGTGAAGCGAGTTTGGTGAATCCGACTTCAGGCAGGTTTAGGATAAAAATCTGGAAATGTTCTTGCACAAGGCCCAATCTTTGTTATTTTTTAAGGTTTGTGAACAGGTTTGACAACAGAAACTGAACTAATGCCACTCCTGCAGCTTTTTGTTTTCACAAACACAGAATCCTTTAGTTGTTTAGGGTTTCCTGTGTAACATTAGTCACCTTTCAAAATCTAATTGGACCTGCGCCAATCTGAGTACCAATGTGATGGCAAATGGTCATAAGACTAAATGAGGCCTCATGTCTGCAGATGTGATTAAGATGTTTTTGTTGTGACAGAACTCTTACTAGGGTATTTATTATTTATGACTTGTTTTTTTTGTACTGTGCATGTGCTGGTTTTAAAATTAAAGTGTTGTAAAAACCGAACGATGCATCTGTGGTCTTTATTGAATTGTTTTTGTGCAGCTTTCAAACTCGTGGTTGTACAGAAAGTTTGAGATAGAACCTGTAGACGTGGTTAAAAGGAGACTCGGCACCTGAGAACAGTCAGTTATTAAGACGTTGACTGTGAGTAAACATTCCCTATCGGGTTTGTGGTGGTCTTTGGCTTGCAAGCTTCCCCCCTTTACTTTCAAACACAACTCAATTCAATTCAACAACTGTATTTATCCCCGTAGGGCAATTCAGTTTCAGTCTATCAGTCGTATAAAAACAAGAACAACTGCAACAAATCAAACAATAATGATGCCAAAATGCTACTTGCAAACACCAGAGAACAGTTCTCCAAAAAGCAAGGTTTTTGTTCCCACGTGCAGTTGCAAACCATAGCCTGGCTTCTTTATGGTGGTTTTGGGTTACTGTCTTCTTCCTTACTCAGCAGTCTTTGAGGTTATGTCGATAAACGTCTCGTCTTAGTGTAAATAAAGATACTTTTGGACGCGTTTGCTCCAGGAGCTTCACAATGTCCCTTGCTGTTCTGGTTCAACTTCAACTTAGCGTATGTAAATATGGCCTGCTGTGATGTGTAAGTGAAATAATCTGTCTGTAAACAATTGTTGGAAGAATGACTTTTGTGATAAACAAGGTAGATGTCCTAACAGACTTGCCAAAACTATAATTTGTTCTCATGAAATCTTAAGAGAAAAATGAGTTTGAATGACTTCGGCCTCAGTGCATGTAAACCTCCGTCTTCAGCTGTAGGAAGCTCTGGGTAGTTTTGAAAGGTTGTTTGCTTTGGAAACTGGGTTATGGGTCAAGTTTAATTCTTCATAATTCTTAGAAATGTGTTTTTATATGAAAGGATGTCTCCTTTTAAGAACGATCTCCTTTGTGGAACTGGTACAGTTTCCTTCCCGCCAGCAGTTGGCTGATGTTTACCTTTTGATAAACGTGGTTATTTTACTGCCACTCCTCTTCAAACTTGGCACACTTTTCAAGTTCACAGATCAGATTGATTTTAAGTATTGTAACATGTTAGTGTTTCATACATTATGTAGAATGGAAACGCAGGCTTAATGTTTTTCTTTTACTACATTTATATCCGAACCATTTGAGCAAGTTCATTAGGTGTTTTTTCTGTCAGGTGAACGAGTGGCTACAGCTGTTGTCTTGACAAAGAACATCCCCTATATCCACTTTAGTTTAGTGGTTAAATTTAAAAAAGGTTAAACGGAGACAGTAATGGCCCCAAAATGAGCTATTTGCAGGTTTAAATATTAAATTTCCACTTGGAGGAGGATTTTTTTCCCCCTGTCAAAATAACACCTTCATTTAGACAACACTTTACATGAGTGCTATCTACTACACTTATCAGACAGTATCGGGTTTGCCCAGTAATTTTCAGAAGGAGTCTGGCCCCTCAGAGCCCTTGTTTGGTTCCACGGTTGAATACGAGTAAAAGAAACCAATTAATTAAGCATCCCTACGATCTTCTGTTTTATGTTTAGTGTTTTATTCAGGTGAACGTAAAACGATCCTACAACTAGAGACAAATCTTGTGATGGGTTCAGACCAGCTGCGACGCCCGTCAACATGCTGACATGAACGGGGTACCGATGATGAGTACTGGGTAGTCATGGGTCTGACCACACCAATCCTTGAACACGGCCTTGTTTTTGATCTCAAATACACACCTGTAAAGTTTGGTGAATGCATCTTGCACGGCTGTGACACTGTCAGACATATAAACACCTGGCAAAGCACTCAAAACAGCGTTAAAAGTGTTTTTTTTTTTACTTATTACATTACTTAAAGAAAAGCCAAATAATAATCTACTTCAAGCCACTTGTAGTGAACTGAATCATACTAATTAGAGGAGTGGCTGTTTTATGGGACTGGAGCTTAACTCCTTTTGCCCAAGTTGCCCAAATGATCAACAACACTTTTGACCGTGGGTGTCAAAATAACGTATATAAATATAATGCAGTTTTTGGACAATGCACATTTTTTTTGTCTGTATTTAAATTGTATTGCATTTTTTCTTATTGTGCAAATAAACCTTTCTCAAAGCATTTTCATTTGTTAGTTAAAATCTTTCTGTGCAAGATATTTTTCAAAACATTTAACGTAAATGGCACATATGCTTTTGACACACTCAAAAAGTAGCGTGACTGGGCCGTTCACCACCTAATCTGTCCTCAATCACGGCATGTCATTGTCTGAAAGCTGCAACAGCTGCAGGAAACCTTCCTGATCATGAGAAAAATCCAAACTCAACGCAGAATTTACATGCTGCTCCATGAATCCATGACCGCACGCAAGCAGCAAACATGAATCCAGGATGACAGCGCTCACCAAAGGGCCATCATGTCACTATAAATATCCAGTAAATGACGATTGATAGCTGACTGTTACTCGTTGGATTAGTGTCACTTTGTATTATCTGAGTGCACGGATGGGTAATTGACCTCACAGTGCTCTTATTGTGAGTTGTGTAATGGATTCTGTTTCATTGATGTATATATTTTTGATTGATTCAAGTCTCTGAACTACTGGAGGGATGAAAACCTTTTGTTCTTCGAAAAGATACTCCCTCGTTTGGCGTTAGATGATGGTGGTGGAGAGAGCTATCTGACAAGTCAGTGCAAAATCTCCCATAATGGTTCAGTTGAGTTGAGATCTGGCGACTGTGACGCGTTTTGTCTAACACACATAACTTTCACTCTCATCAAACCACTTAGGGAGCCCTCAGGGGCCTTAACATCCTGGAAGAGACTCCCATCAGGATAGAAACGTTTCATCTTAGGGTAAAGGCTGCAGCGTAGTCTCTGTGAGCCCCCTTTCTTGTTTAAAGTTTGAAATCTCACCACATTTCTCAACACACTGTATCCTACAATGACTTTACAATTGGCTAAGTTTGTTATGGGTATCGTGCTTAAAAAAACATTATCATTTTTTTTAAGCATTCATCATTCCCAAGGTATAAGACAACAAATACCACACCATAGCCCTACATTGAGAAAATGCTACTATACTGCATAATAAAAGACAAATGAACAAGACTTCACTACAGTCATGTTTCATTTGCAGAAACAAGAAGACAAAAAAAAAAAAAAAGCTTTCAAATAAATGACAGCCTTTACGTTGTCAAGTTCAGGTACATTTAATCTTTGTGTCCAAGCCCACAGTGTAAGTTAATGGTTCAAAGGCATGTAGGCCTAAAAGCAAAATACTTAAAACTTTGGGAAGTTTAATTTATGATGCTCATAATAATTTATGTTTTAGCCTACAATGCAAATATGCATCGAGCTAGATTCCTGCCTTCAATCGAAACTACTGATATTAGCTTAAACCATTCTTTCTTGTGAAAGAAATCAGTTAGCAGCTGTTCTGTTCTTCTTTGGTACCTTGATTTCATTTTCTAAGGGACAGACAAGACTGTCACGAGGCATGTTGATGCTCCGGCATGAGCTTAACTCTGCTCCATTAGACCGTTCAGAGCTGAATCCCAGTGCAGGGTGGACTAGGGCTGTTCCCGACTAAGGATTTACATAGTCAAATCAGATTCTGAGGCTTTTTGAAGACCCTTTTCTCTCTCTCTCTCTCTCTCTTGCCTGTCATTCACCGGTCTTGTGCAGAGTTTTGCATGTATGTCGTGCTGCCAACAACAACATGCATGTCGCGGTTCCTCGCGGGTCTATTTTAAGTAGCAGTCTCTTTCAAAATGATAAAATATTCTTGTGTGGTTCATCAACATTTTGCCTTTGTCTTTTGGAAGGGGGCCTCAGAGCCTCCACTATTTTTTAATTTTGGGGGGGGGTTTACAAAGTCCAGTCTCTAAACCGATTTATTCAGCCACGGACCTTTCGTTGACCTTTGTGTTCCCTCGCTCTCAACACAACCGGTCGAGGCAGATGGCCGCCACAGTCCAGTCTAACTGGAATATCCAGTTTTGTGACAAGTTTTGTTCCTGGAACAAAACACAATAATAATTAAAAAAAATCCCCATAACCTTTAAGTTACGCACGTACACAGTATGTTTGTGTGCTTTTAAAAATAAATATATAGATATATATATTTGTAATATTGTCTATATTTATATAGATTTAGATATAAGATAGATAGACACAAAATATGACCTCTTATGGATGATTTCATGTTTTATTGTTAAATATTTGGCTCCTCAACCATCACTCCAACCAGGATGGTGAGAAACTTGGTGTCATGGTTGACGACCACCTGTCCTTTTCAGACCTTATCGCCTCTGTCTCCCAGTCGTGCTGCTTTTCTCTATACAACATTAGGCCACCCAGCTTCTGGTACAGGCCATGGTTATCTCTCAGTTTGACTATTGCAATGCCCTCCTAGCAGGTCTTCCAGCTTGTGCGTTGAAACCCCTAAAAATGATTCAGAATGCAGCAGTTTTTGATCAGCCCAAAAGGACTCATGTCAGTCCTTCACTCTGCGACCTCCACTGGCTGTCTGTGGCCTCCAGAATCAAGAATGTGAGAGAATTTAAGTACTCCCTGGCAAGGTAAGTACCAGCTGAAGTGCCTGCAAGCCAGCAACCGTGTGAGGCGGGGATTAACCCCTTAACGCCGTGAATTCACATCACAGCACTTTCATTCAGACTGCAGCCGAGATAGCGTATGTATTCCACTAATACCTGTTTATGCATATTCAATACACACCCAGGAACATTTTGCAACCACTGGTTTCTTGTTTAGGCATGTAGTTGCTAATTTGCATCACACCTACATCATACCTGAATGTATATCTATTCTATGTTCTATAAAAAAATTAAAAATCTCCACTTAATTTAATATCAGCTTGAAGGCAAATGCAAACAAATCTTTTTTTTTTTTAATTGTAAATAAATGTAGGCGTCAAGGGGTTAAATAGCACAAGTCATGTAATGGATACAAGAATAATATTAAGTGGACATTTTTCAAAGACCCCACTCACCCTGGCCATAGACTGTTTTCCCACCTCCCCTCTGGGAGGAGGTACCGCAGTCTGAGAACAAAGACTGCAAGGTTCAAAAATAGCTTCTTCCCCACTGCAGTCAGACTATTGAACACTAAAACACACTAAAACAGACCAATCAATGTGAAATACTATAATACATAATTATCTGTTTTGACTGCACCTTACTCTCAACTGCACTATTTTAAATGTGGATATTTATACTGTATATTTATCTAGATATGTATATTTTTCCTGTTTTTAGACGATGCTCTACACACCCATATAAGCATTTTTATTTATCTTTATTTAGATAGCTAATATCTCAATTTTCTACGGTGTTTTCAATTGTTTCTGTGCTATATTTTTAAGCTGCGAACTTTGCACGTAATTTCGTACTACAGTGTACTGTGGAATGACAATAAAGAAATCTTGAATCTTGAATATTTCCATCTCTGTGAACATCCCTTGGCACATAGCTCAATCAGTAGGAAACGAAAATGACAGAATTAGTCGCAGTGGGTATAGTTATTTTTAGATTTGATAATTTAATTACATTTAACTGATAATACTTCTGTACTTTTACTTAGTAGTTCAATAGGATTTTTAATAGAGAACTTCCACTTGCAATGGAGAATTTTTATAATGTTGTATTTGTACTTTTACTTAGTAAGTAAAAGTAAAAGTAGCTCTTCAGAAAGAAGCTACGCGGGAGACTCTGAAGTCAGCATGAAGAAGGTTCTGTGATCTTATCTTAGACCAAACTTGACTAAACAAATGCACATTATCACAAATAACAAAGCCCCCCCAAGTCTACTTTGATTCAATGAATAAAAATAACTTCCGCAGGGGTGAAAACTTTGCACAGTCACTGTCTTGTGTGCCAAAATACACCTATTCCTTCCATTCAGCCTGACATGTTTGCTATTTTTAGACACTGCTTTGTCCTGTGTAAAAGGCTCTGCTGATATACGTGAAGTAAAGAGAAGGCACTTTATGGTATTGACATTGTCCAAATCACATTTATTTGTTGGAAGTTTGACCAGTTCAGCTTCATTCAGCCGCTCTGCGTCACCTACAAGAACAGAACTGCTGTGTATTTCCTTCATAACTTCATGATGAATCTTATGGAAGAAATAAAATCTGTGTTGTTATTTGAAACATCCGTGTGCAGGGCTGAAAGTCTGGTCCTGTCAGTCACTTTGGAGCTTCTTCATGTACTTATATTGTGTGTTTCTTGTCTGATCATCCAGCCTGTTTTCCTGTTGTTTTTACAGATCTTTAAAAGAATAGGTGCAATTTTTTAAATAACATTGAAATAATTCCTCCTGTCCAGACGTGGAGACAAAATCCTCAGTCCTAGCTCTGTGTAAAAATGGTTTCTACAGTTTATGTGAAGAAGATATGAGGTGACTTAAACAAATCAAAAGGGGGTCTGCCAAATGAGAATTACCTTTTTGTGTTTCCACAATGTTTCCCATCACTACAGTGGACAGATAGCAACACAAGAAGGGGGTTCTTGTTCTTGAACACTGCAACCTTTGATTTGACTGAACAGGAGGAAATATTACGGCAACTACATACTCTTAAGTGCACATGTAAGTATTGTTTCAGTGTTAGCCAGTAGTCAGTGATCTGTTGCTAAATATGGGAGTGACAGCAGGTTTAATTCCCGTGGTTTGTGGTGGGTGTGGCTTGCACTACACAGTTAAAACAAACAAAACAACAAGGATAACCAACACTGGGATAAAACACAATGCTATAAAAGTAATGAAAATTTTAAGGTTTACAAACTTGGGTTCGGGGGGGAAAACAAGGCACAGATCAAGAACAGACACTAATGTGTATACAGCATCTCACAGAAGTGAGTACATTCCTCACATTTTTGTAAATATGTCATTATATATTTACCTATTTTTATTTATATTTACATGTGACAACACTAAAGAAATGACACTTTGCTACAATGTAAAGTAGTGAGTGTACAGCTTGTACACAACAGTGTAAAGTTGCTGCTCAAAATCACCCATCACACAGCCGTTAATGTCTAAACCGCTGGTAACAAAAGTGACTACACCCCTAAGTCAGTGCTCGACTTCAATCTGTAATGTTAAGAACCACAAATCAAGCCAGAAATCTTGGTGTAGTCATGGACTCTGACCTGAATTTGAGGAGCCATATTAAGACAATTACAAATTCAGCCTGCTACCACCTGAATAATATATCACGGATTAAAGGACTTTTGTCTCAGCAAGACCTGGAAAAGCTTATCCATGCATTTATCTTCAGTCGACTCGACTACTGTAACAGTGTCCCTACAGGGCTCCCTAAGAAATCCATCAGACAGCTGCAGCTGATTCAGAACGCTGCTGCTCGAGTCCTCACTAAGACCAAAAAGGTGGATCACATCACTCCAGTTCTGAGGTCTGTACATTGGCTTCCTGTATGTCAAAGAATTGATTTCAAAATCCTGCTGTTAGTTTATAAAGCACTAAATGGTTTAGGGCCAAAATACATTTCTGATCTTCTGCTTCGTTACGAACCATCCAGACCTCTCAGGTCGTCTGGGATCAGGTCTGCTTTCTGTTCCCAGAGTCAAAACTAAACAAGGAGAAGCAGCGTTCAGTTATTATGCTCCGTATATTTGGAACAAACTCCCAGATAACTGCAGGTCTGCTGAAACTGTCAGTTCTTTTAAATTAAGACTGAAGACTTTTCTTTTTACCATTGCTTTTAATTAAATATTTAAGATTTTTCTTTTTATTGATAACTTACACTGCACTGTAACTTTTACTGTCTTCTTTTTCTTTGTTTTTAGCTTTTTACCATTGCTTTTTTCCCCATGATTATGGGAATGAGATTGAATAGAGTGAAGGAAGTGGTAAGTGTACTTCTGCGTTTATTCTCTTTTCAGTATGATTGTAACTGTTATTTCCTCAAACCCACAGCCTGTTTTTATTTTCCATTGAACTCTTTTAACCCTGATTGTAACACTGTAACTTTTATTATATTTTATGTTGCTTTTAAACTTTTTTATATTTCCCTGTTGCTTTTATGTTTTATGTAAAGCACTTTGAATTACCTTGTTGTTGAAATGTGCTATACAAATAA
>NC_060151.1:29056204-29079797 GCF_021292245.1 Micropterus dolomieu
CCCAGATAACTGCAGGTCTGCTGAAACTGTCAGTTCTTTTAAATTAAGACTGAAGACTTTTCTTTTTACCATTGCTTTTAATTAAATATTTAAGATTTTTCTTTTTATTGATAACTTACACTGCACTGTAACTTTTACTGTCTTCTTTTTCTTTGTTTTTAGCTTTTTACCATTGCTTTTTTCCCCATGATTATGGGAATGAGATTGAATAGAGTGAAGGAAGTGGTAAGTGTACTTCTGCGTTTATTCTCTTTTCAGTATGATTGTAACTGTTATTTCCTCAAACCCACAGCCTGTTTTTATTTTCCATTGAACTCTTTTAACCCTGATTGTAACACTGTAACTTTTATTATATTTTATGTTGCTTTTAAACTTTTTTATATTTCCCTGTTGCTTTTATGTTTTATGTAAAGCACTTTGAATTACCTTGTTGTTGAAATGTGCTATACAAATAAACTTGCCTTGCCTAAGTAAAAAAAGGGGGACAGCAAGTTTATAACCCCTCAGATTTATCAGGTGACTCTTTGGAGGGGCCCGACTCCTAGGTTGGGAACCACTGTAAAGTAGATAGCTGTGGATATAAATATAAACAGATGCATCAGTGTAAACAATCTAATGTCAGATAGAATCAGATCAGTACAAGAAGACATGTACTGCAGAACAAGTACTTCTAGTACTGATATTGGTACATTTAGCTGACTTGTATCCTACTAGGATTTTGAATGAAGGACTTGCTTGTAAGAGAGTACATTACTGTATTAGTACTTTTATATAAATAGCATAAATAATCTACAAACATCCACTATTGTTTGAATCACTATGTGAGTTCAAATAAGTGGGTCACTATTTCAGTGCTTGCTTTCATTGATTTAAACATCAGTTAATCTTGACATGTCTTTCCAGTTTCTAAACAAACAGGATCATGAACAAAAATGGGGAGGAGAATTTGTGCGCGCAAGCCTCAGGTGACCCCTCCAGAAAACAGGAACAACACTGGCAGGTTTTAACAGACTCACCATCATGGGGCAGATCTCACCTGGCAACATTTCTCTGCACAGTCACAGGGTTGAATCTGGCACTCTGACTTATGGATCTTTGCTCATCTATCACAACTCATCTGTACTGTTTTAGAGATCCCTATTTAGATTTACACAGCAGTGGGGGGATAACATTTTCCTTTTAATTAGCAGAAGTAGTAATACCACGGTAAAAATACTGTTGCAAAGAAAAGTCCTGAAGAAGACACCACGCCCTCTCAACGACCAGGTTCTGTGCCTTTTACCCAGCCAGCATGAAGATGTCACTCTCCATGATTAACGCCCACAAGGCTGCCGGTCAGGACGAAATATCTGGTCAACGTTGTAGTTTTGAGACTTTTCTCTCATCTTTGTCTTAGAAAAAGATAATTTGACTTCTTTGGGTCTCAAACAGTTATTGTAATGTAACTCTGTGAGAAGTTTAGAGAGGAAAATGTCCGACAGAACTGATAACAAATCATCTGAAACATGATGATGTCACAAGATAAAGAGTTTTAATCTGTAACAACGCATTGTGCTTTTTAAACTTTAACATGTTTGTTTTTAAGGTAAAATCTTAATCTAAAAAAAGTTAGTAGTTATACAGGTGTTGAATAAATCTTAAAGGATCCATATAACATATGGAGCAGAAGCATAAGGTAGCATGAAATAGAAATACTCAAGTACCACAATATAGTGCTTAAGAACTGTGCTTGAGTAAATGTACTTAGTTTAGAGACACTGTCATGTTTGATGTTTTGTGAAACAGCTGATAGGTGACGTGTTGGGTGTGTCGTTGGACAGGTAAATGCAGAGAGAGGCGTGTTTGTGTTGGAGGTAGTAAGTGAGAGAGAGAGAGGGAGGGAGGGAGGGGAGAAGGTTATTTATGCCGGTGCAGATCTGATGCTATGGATCATACGTTATGGCTTTGTACAAAGTGATCTGTGTGGCGACTCTGCTGACTCTCCTGACACAAGGTAAGGACCCTCCTCTCTGCACACACCTGAACCAATCATGTTTGAGATCCTAAGACTGCTGAATGAGGAGGAAGTAGAATTGTTTATTGAATGTTTGAAGAGAAATCAATCTGCAAAGTGAGCAGTAACTACAGTCGTCGGATAAATGTAGCTGAATAAAAACTGTTTTGCACCAAACTCACAGCTTCATTTAGCCTGGATGCATAATTAAGGGTGTTACACCAAAACTTGCTAAAGGGGTCCATTAAGATCAACATACCAATGAGAGGCTGTTTTCACTCAACCTGTTGGAGGCTTTGCTGACGGTATCATTCCAGCAGAAACTTCTCTCACACTCAGGTGAGGAGGGAAGGTGTGTCCGGCCCGCTGCTGCTTTTCTGCTTTTTTCCTGGTGCAGGATATCTTAAATGAATGATGGTGATTCGGTTCGAAGTTGGAAGAAAGTTTGTTTCTTTCTGATCCTTGTGTTAAAGTACGTGATATTGTGATGACAAGGACAGCAGGCCGGCTGATATCTTCGATTAAAGTGAACTACACATTACAAAATAAAGCGTAGAGACACATAAAAATGAGCAAGGTTGAATATAAAAACATAGGATAAAATACAACAAAGTACAATAAAACAAACAAGATAATAAATCATTATGAAAATGTGTAAGAAAAAAAGTCTATAACTATAAGCTTTATTAAAAGGTTTAAGCCTACTCTTAAATATAGAGATGTTGGTTGCTTCCCAAACCCAAACAGGGATCTGATTCCACAGCAGAGGTGCCTGATCGCTGAAGGCTCTGGCTACTGTTCTACTTTTAGAGACCCTGGGCACCACTAGTAACCCTGCATTTTGGGAGCACAGTGCTCTAGCGGCGTAGTATGAGCTCATTCAGATAGGATGGCGCCTGACAATTAAGGGTTTTGTATGTAAGAAGCAGAATTTTAAATGTTACATTCCTCTGTGATGCATGTGTCAACCTGAATTTCCCCATCAGGGGGTTAATAAAAACTATATCTTATTTTATCTCAAAATAAATTCTAGACTTAAGTGCAAGGTAGCTAAAACAGGGGTAGTATGAGCTCTTTTACTAGTTCTAGTCAGCATGCAAGCAGTTGCATTTTCTATTAGCTGAAGAGACTTAAGAGATTTGTTTTAGAACAAACAACAAATCAAAGCAAATAGACAGAGCGACACAGCCCTGAAACCAATGACCCTATACACACAATACAATACACAGTAAACGGTAACAGATTGATCCAGGATGATGAAGATAAAGAATAATAGAAGTTCATGGCGAATATAGCTTATTGTCAACATTTTAAGAGACCCCCTTATTTTAAAATGAGACCAGGGAGCTCGTGGCACCCAGGTCTCATTTCAAATCAAATTATTTGAAACCACTGAGGAGTAGTTTGGGTTAGTAATGAAGCTCTGAAGACAACATGATATTTGCGCCTGTATACAGGCTGGTGGGTCTCAGAGAGTAACAGCCTCTATTTCTGTCTGTCACTATGAATCAAATTTGTAATGATTACAGATAAAAACTGACATAATCTCTGAGTTTTCATTTTATCAGAAAGTATCTGTGGTTTAAAGTAAAATTATCTAATAAGAATGGATACTTCTCCCTCTTTCACACCTGCTTTTAACGTATTTTAAAGAGGTCTGGCATATTGGAATATGTGGTTGGCAGAAACTAACTTCCATTAATTTTACAACTTTAAGCTACCTTAACAGAAAAGATTAACATGAAGGTGACGCATGGGGTAAATAACTTGTATAATTTGCTCTTTAATAGCCTTTTTCTATTCAGTCTGTCCTTGTAGTAAGAGCTTTTGTAAGCTTGGATTTAATTTTTAAGCCATTTAAGGGAACTATTCAGCGGTCTGTGGATTAGATAGACAGATAGATCCCAGCAACTGTAACCTGTTGTAAGGAATGTTTAACGTTACTGTACCAACACAGTGTGGCTGTAGATTTCCATTTTTGCTCAGAATAAATATTTACAGCAGATGGGTTTCAGGTTAACATGGAGCCACACCTTGCTGTTATGTCCCTGATTGCAAAACTGATTTTGATTGTGAAACTTTAACTGAGGAGAAGAAGAACATTTGTTCACTGAACAGTTAGTCATCCAGGAGCAGAGTGAGCCGTCCTCCATAACGCAAATGTTTTGTAACTGAATGTGGCAGAAACTGTGAATAATGAGGACTCTATCAGAGTGATCTTTTTTTAGATAAAAGTATGCAAATCTTTGATGAAAGTTGACATTTACCAAAATGAATGAGCCCAATGTTAAAAGAGATATGGGTCACTATACACACATAATTTCTTTACTTTCCACCTGATATGGAAATGTATGATTTCATTTTGGTACATATGATGAGGCGATGTTCAACCAACACATGGAGAAAAAAAATACCCACATTATAAAACCATATTTCATAATTAAAACTGCCAAAAAAGCGCATACCCACACAACATAAAGCAGACTAATCCCAGTTTATGTCCTCTTTATAAAGTTGTGGTTGTGGTGATGCATTCCCTTTGGGGATAAAATGCTAGAGTTGACATACTGCAGACATACTGCACAGAAAGCCAGTAATGAACTGAAGAATTTGTTGGTTTTTTTTAGACAGTAACAAGATGACAGGAATTAAGGGGAGAGTGGTGAGGGATTAAATACGATAAAACTCCCCAATTGGACTCAAAACAGGGGCGGTGATGCGTTCACTGACAGTTGTACATAATGAAGTGTATTTTAACGGTGTGTTCACTTACTGTACACACTGATCACAGACTGAATAAATGAATTGGACGCAGTCACCGTTATGGCTCCTGTTGGTTTGTGGACGACCGTTTTGAAACCTTGAGATTGGCATTTTAATTGTTGCCATCTTGTTTTTTTTGGAACAATAAGTGACCATATCTGGAGGAGAGGGTGGAGCGGACCCTAAAGTGTTCTTTCTTGTGGTCTATTTTCCTCTAAATGGGACCATCATTTAATAACTGAACATCATGCTGTGTTGAACTAGCGGCTGAGACCATAAACTCATTAGGAAAGTACAGAGGTAATACGTTTTCTCATAGACTTCTATACTATAGGTGAGTTCAAGATGCAGGCTACTGCAGGGGTGGGCTGTAAAAACACTGCCGTTGGACAGATTCTGCTTCCCTTACAGAGCGTGAGTTTACTGTGAGCTTAGAACAGTGACTGATCTCAGAGCATTTGCAAAGATAAATCCAGGGAGTATAGGTAAAAGGTGGTGCAGCTGGAGAAAAGAAACTGCGGATGCCCTTGCTCCTGTGAGGTCGGATAAAATTTCTAACCAGCATGCCTTATTCAATTCAATTCAAATTAGCTTTATTGGCATGAATGTGTAACAACATTATTGCCAAAGCATCATATAAGCCTTATAAGTCCAGCATGTGTCACGTTAAGTCAGTGCTGCGCAGCGCCACTGTAGTTAAACACTACAGTCACCCAAACTAATGATATACATGAAATACATACAAACATTCTCTTACTAAAGCTGAACTTCTGTGTGTGTGTGTGTGTGTGTGTGTGTGGTTTAAACCAAACAGTAAAGCACTGTGTTTGTTTGAAGAACACACTGACTACAGGCTGCTCACAAAAATTGCAAAAAATAAGTCATACAGACACACAAGTTATGATCAGGTAGTGCAAATGCGACAGGGAAATCTCGGTAATTGTCACAACATGTATTAGGGATATAAAGGAAAGCAAAGTTCAGGGTAGTTCCTATTTCGGTACAGTGGAAATGGCCCTTGCAATGTTAGCTCTCATGCACTACATAGAAATGTATCTCAAATGTAGCCTACTGTCATCACAGGACTGTACTGTTGGAATTGCATGTGCAGACTACACAAGTGACACTATTATTATTATATGACAGCATCCAATACAGAAGATTAGAGCTGAGTAACGATGATGCTCTAGTTGAATCTGCAGCTGTTCTGTCACATTTATAGCAGCTTAATTACGCATAACACCTACCTAATTATTTTCTCAGATTTCCACCTCTACTAGCCCTTGTAGCTTTCCAGTTGATTTCTTTATTGTGTTGTATTGATTTATGAGTGTTTTCTTTAATGATTTACTTTAATATTTAGGGAGGCTACTGTCAGTCATTTAAATGTTTCCATGTGTGCAGTAAAGTCACAGAAAACAATGTGTGAGATTTAAGCAGCAAAACAAAAACAGCTGTCGCTACAAAGATTACAGGACAGACAGAAACAGAATTCAGCATTTAGCTTCTGAAATTATTTAGACGCCCTTGATGAGCTCAGAATTGATCAGGAGGACGGCTGCTTTGCTCCAAACTGTTTCACTGTATGAACCTGGACTGTGTGTGAGACCTTTTGGATGTGTAGAAGAACACAGAAGATTTATTAACGTTAGATCCTGTCGTTATGTCGGCAGATTTAAATATGAAGTTCACAGCGTCTCTCTTAATGGTGGAGACGCTTCACCCTATTTCACCCACCCGGAAATTCACAACACGGATTTATCTCATACCCTAAATCGTACCCAGGACTCTGCCTGCAAACGTCGGTGCTCTCAGTTATTTGCACGCACGACGTTTTCATGTGCTTCACCAAGTCTGGACACTGATCCTGGAACAGTTTTTCAAGTTTAAATGAGGGTAGCGACAGTTCCTTCATTTAAGTTGATCGTGTCATCAATGGTTTTTATTCGTTTTTTAAAAATTTATAGTCTATACCCTACACATAATTACAGAGGTCCGGACCTCTGTGACTTTATAGCTGGTAACGGCCATGGCTTGACTGGTGGTGTGTTCACTTACTGTTGTAAGTAATGCACTGTATGGCAGCATCATGGTTGTTTATGAAACAACAACAGTATACAGCTGTTTTCACAGGAGTATGACTTTTCATAAAGAGTAAACTGACCTTCATGTGTAAAATCAGTGGAGTGCCCCTTTAACTTCTGCTGCTGTCATGTTTTTATGATCATCATCAGGGACTGGAGCAATAACAGTAGTAGTAATAATAGTAATAAAACTTATAATAAGGTTGGCAGCAGTAACAGCAGGGGTAGGGTAACATATTGTCGTGTGTGTGTGTGTGAGAAACATTTAAACCCTGTCAGTCAGTGATCATTAGCGTTCCTGTCAGTCCTGAGATACCTGTCAGCATAGGTACAGGCAGAGTGCTCCGTCTGCTGACATTCCTCCATGTCTATTATCAGATGTGATGATCAGACAAACAAAATAAAGGCTTGCTTTAGGAGAAACATGTTCCCTGTGTTTAGTAGCGTCCCCTTGGGTGGGGCACTACTGGCACTTTGTAGATGTAGAATAAAATAAATAATCAAATTAGGATGAATACGTTTTTCTGTTTTCCTTTTCTATAACTGGAAAATGATTTGTATTTGTTGATCTGTTAGTTGAGAGAGGACAGGGTTAAATGTGTGGCACTTATCAAAAATCTTGTGTTTGAATCTGTGTAGTAATAAATATTACAGATTATCATATCACAGATATCATATCAGTAAATATAAATACAAAGTTGTTGTTTCAGAAGTGTTTGTTTGTTTCCTATTTTCAGAGTCTCACTCACAACAAGATGGTAAGTCAAAGTTTCTATTTACACTTTTCTACTTCCTGTCCGTCTGTCAGACATGTTGTTGGGATGTAAATGTTTTGTTTGTAGTTTCATGATTGTAAGTATTTGCTGTTAACTCCAGAATACCAGACATGAGGCAGCAAGTAAAAGCATGAAACATCTAGACTAATTATGAACTGAAAAAAAATTTACCTGCAGGCTGCATGTCGTCCTTGTGTCCTTGGGCAAGATACTGAACCCTAAATTGCCCCTGCTGGCTGTTCCGCCAGTGTATGAATGTGTGTGAATGTTAATTTCTGTTTGAGCACTTAGGCTCAGTGAATGAATGTGTGTGAATGGTGAATGCGAGGTAGTGTAAAAGCACTTTGAGTGGTCGAAAAGACTAGAAAGGCGCTATACAGATACGGAGCATTTACATTAAGTCTGGCATGTTGATTTATGATCCCTGGGGATGTGGTTACATCCCCAGGGATCATAATTCTCAACCAAGACTGTACAGTGCAAACAGAAACCACAATGGTAATCCAAGGAGGGGAGAGTATTGCTCACTCTGTCTTGTCTCTGTCCTCAGTGTGCGGTCAGCCAACACTCAACAACAGGATTGTTGGAGGACAGGTGGCCTCTGCAGGCAGCTGGCCCTGGCAGGCCAGTCTGCAAAGGTCTACAGGGTCCCACTTCTGTGGAGGATCCCTCATCAACAATCAATGGGTGCTGACTGCTGCTCACTGTTTCTCAAGGTAAGCAGTGAGGGTCGGGCTGCAACAAAAAACAAGCCATGTAGTGTTGTGAACAGCCTGTCTAAGTGCTTTATTTATTTATTTTTATTTCAGGGGTGAATGCCCCCGAACACCCCTAGCATTTCAGCGTCCTCCCCAGGTTCAAAGTCGCTCCTACGCCCCTAAATTTTTTCAGTTAGATTCCTGTTCCACCTCCTTGTCTCATCTAGTACAAATGTGGTTCTGCTTCTGTCTGAAGGGGAGAATTATATCTGAAAGCAACCCAGAATGCCTGAGAGCAGCTGTGTCAATTATTATGTGAATATATGAAGTTTTATAGGCTGGGCTAAGCTCCCAATGTTTCAAGATCCTAAAAACACCCCTGCCCTCAACCTAACAAGTTGCGTCCGTTAATGAATTATGCTATCCAATTAAAAGAATTGTTATCTTAACTCCATTTGTGTTTGTTCCGTCTTCTGGAGTTAAAACAGTTTACAAGTTGAGCAACAGAAGCAAAGAACATGTGCAGCAACTTAAGTAATTAGAACGTGAGGTCATGCAAAAGTATTTTGAGCACATTAACAACTAAGTTGAGGGAATAAGTCATTGCCTGTTGCCACACCTATGAAGCTCCATACAAACTAGACTATAGGTGATCTCAAAATGTCTGCTGAAGTGCTCTTGACTACAGTTCTGCTTTTCATGTCTTCGCACTCTTTTGTTTCTCTTCTGATTACCTCAGCACAGACACAAATTCTCTGATTGTGGTTCTGGGTATCCAGACCCTACAGGGATTAAATCCCAATCAAGTGACCCGGGCAGTTTCACAGATCATTGTTCATCCCAGCTATAACTCCAAAACTAATGACAACGACATCTGCCTCCTGAAGCTCTCCTCACCCGTGACTTTCACCACCAACATCTTGCCCGTCTGCCTGGCAGCCCCAGGCAGCACCTTCTACAAGGGGACTGTCTCCTGGGTCACCGGCTGGGGCACCATTGGATCTGGAGGTGGGTCAGAAAGGACCTGGATGAAATTTATTTTCAAAGATGGTGTAACTACAATGGTGGCAACAACTGTGTTTTCTCAGATATTTCAAAGCAAAAATGTAGTTCCTCCTTTATCCAGGGGAGCAACAAAACCTTCCTGTAACTCTGTATGGATCCTTTTCTCATAATCTGTCTGTGACATTAGCAAAAAGTTTTTTTAATAAGTTTGAATCTTTTCTATCAGACCCCACAATATAAAAGACATAAAGATAATTGATTTTTTTCTTAGAGCTTTTGCGGTAAGCAGTTTGTTTTGATGATGGCGCCAGAAGAAAGGTCATTAAACTGTGAAGTTTTCTTTAGACAAAGACAAGTTAACAGTTTCTCACCAAATCACAAAAAAAATGTCTCCTTTAGTTTTAGCAAATATATTGAATGTGCATTCTTCATCAAAAAAACCCACTTTGCATAGCAGATTTATAAATATTATGAACTATAAGATTGTGCTTAACAGCTTGTATTTATAATCCCATTATTCCATGCACATTCCATTCTTGTGTACATGTAATTATTTTTCCAATAAAGTGTTGTTTTAGATGAAATTTGTATTAAATAATGAAATAGAAATATCCACTGGTTATAAAGGAAATTTGGGCAAACGTGTACAGCTGAGTACATGAGAGTAATAGTACAGAGCCCACCATCTCCCGTGCGACCCCACTTGTGTTGTTTACTAAACTGAATTTGTGTCTCTTCAGTGTCCCTTCCTTTCCCAGGAAACCTGATGGAGGTGCAGGTGCCTGTTGTGGGGAACAGACAGTGTAACTGTAACTACGGAGTGGGCTCAATCACAAACAACATGATGTGCGCCGGATTAAGTGCTGGAGGGAAGGACTCCTGTCAGGTGATCATTTTTACCTGTCTGTTTGTGTCAGATTTGACCTTCTGCAAAGATTCCTTCTGCTAAATGTTTGTCTATTTAAAGGGGGATTCAGGAGGTCCGATGGTGAGCAAGCAGGGCGGTCGCTGGATCCAGGAGGGAGTCGTCAGTTTTGGTAACGGCTGTGCACTGCCTAATTTCCCAGGAGTCTACACCCGAGTGTCCCAGTATCAGTCCTGGATCAACAGCCAGATCACCAGCAACCGGCCAGGCTTCCTCATCTTCAGGTCCACTGGGACTGACGGTGACCTCAGCGTCACTTGTCCTGGCCTGCCACCCCCTCCAGCTACCCCACCCCCACGTAAGTGCCCGCCAGGCCCAGACTTTGTAAACACTGGTTTTTCACCCTTTTAACATTTCTCGTTAGAAAGCTTGATATTTTTACTACAGTTTCATATATATTCTGTATCAGCTTGTTCTGGCTTTTCATTGATCATTAATCTTCTATACATCATCAAGCTGTATGAGGTTTTGTTTGTTGAAATTTCCCCCCAAAATTAGTCTGACTTGTTTGGTAAATTTGGAAACTTTGGGATCTCCCTTTTAATTTAAAATGATTGAAATCAAAATTCTGTAGGATAACCTAGCGACGTTGTAATTGTGGATAGACGGTCTGATATAACAAGGCTTTGAAAAGAAACTTGCTTCTACCTTCTGCTCTTCTCTCCAGCTGTGGTCTGCGGTCAAGCCCCACTGAATTCACGTTTTTCGGGAGGAAGCTCTGTGGCGACAGCTGGTGTTTGGCCATCGATGGCGAGCCTACAGAACAATGGAAGTCATGTGTGTGGTGGGACTCTGGTGGCTTTGGACTTTGTGTTGAGCGACGCCAACTGCTTCTCAAGGTGAGAAACCTGGAGTGATGTCCTGGATGGCATAAAGTCTCTTTAATGTTTTCAAACACTCAATAGGAACAAGAGTTTAGTTCACACTACACGATTTTAAGACCGATTTGCCAGTCGGTGAGCTCTGTGACCGTCAGGCTGTGATCAGGGGTAAATCAGCGATCGATCGGTGGTCGCCAGTCGTTATGTGTGAACTACTCAACGTCGCATCAAAACGGCTCCCTGACTCCTCGCTGACACTTCGCAGACAACTCAACCTCCACATCCAGCCAATGAGATCAGGCTGCTACTTTTCACTACAAAACCCTTTTCACTCACCTCCAGCTCTCTCTGTAGCTCAATCCCTGCTACCTGCCTGTGCAGGTGGCTGGCGTCTGCTAATCCATTCTTTCACCCAGATTCTTTGTATAATAACAAACAACAGCTGTTTCGCGTGTAGGTCATTTCCTGTTTCATATTTCACATGTGTTTTCTTGACAAAATGTGGTTTGGAGACTAGCAGTCAGGTGACAGTGATTGTGTTTTCCTTTGTTGTCTTGTATCACATTTTATTGTGAATTGTCCTTTGCAATTTTTATCTGTGAATGGAGCTGTACAAATAAACATTACTTACTTTACTTACAGAGTCATTCGCAGCTCCTGTAGTGTGTGACCCCCTGTCACCGATCAGTCATGTAGTGTCAACGCCACAACGACTTCAAGTCGGCAAGTTGTGCAGTCTGAACAGCAAGGCGATCGGCCGACGCTAAAAGTCATGTAGTCTGCACAAGCCGTAACAGCCCTGTGTGGCTGTGACTTGAGCTATGAGGATGCTACTGGCTCCTGCGGCCCCAAATCCTAACTGGAGCACCACATGTAGATTCATCTGCCACTGAAAATAGTTCCAAACGAATGCACTTTCCTCCTTGTCTGATACAAAATTAGACATTAGACAAATTAGACAGTTTTGATTAGACAGACAAGAAGTCAGACAGTGGTGAGACGGACTCACATGTTGCTGGTTTGAGTTTTCACAACAGATTTATTGTTAATGAGAAACAGTCTAAGGTTCAGTCCTTGTTTTAAACCAACAAGAGATTTTAAAGTTATGATTTCTCCTCAGTTCTAATTCAGTTCATTTTATCTCCCACAGTTCACCCATACCGTCTGAATGGACTGTCGTTTTGGGTCGTTTGAAACAGAATGGATCCAACCCCTTTGAGGTGACATTAAATGTGACAAATATCACTCTGAGCAAACTCACTGGGTCTAATGTAGCAGTGCTGCGTCTGGCAACCAGACCCACCCTGTCCAACCACATCCAGCCCATCTGCCTGGACAACGGACAAACCTTCGCTGTGGGCTCGACGTGCTGGGCTGCTGGCTGGAGCGCCGGACAAGGAGGGGGTGAGTCCATAACACAGTCTGACACAGTAATGCTAACTCTGCACCATTTCACCTCTTTAGATTAAACATTTAGGCCGTTGCACATTTATTTTAGCACTAACAAACAGGTAAAAGTGTTTATGCCCATTTTGTTTAAGTTATTTCTGTCTATCCCTGATTCAGATATTTCCCTTTAAATAATTCTCATTTTCCTATTTTTCGTATCTCTAGTGGAACAAGTTCTGCAGGAGTTCCGGACCTCAGTGGTAGACTGTGGGAACGCCTCAACACCGGACAGCATTTGTACAGGCGCTTTCACACTGGGGCAGGTGAGTAATGAGAGCAGGAGATTATTATACTTTCATGTGGTTTGTGGATACATTAGAAACATAAGCTTAATTTTGACCTTTGAAACAACTGTTGAGAAAACAATCTCAAAACAAGCTCCATTGAGTAGCTGCTCTTCAGCTTTAGATCATTTCCATGTCCATGTTCAGACATGTATTAAGCATTAATTTAGAAGCCTCAGTTTTTATTCCATGGCACAATATGAAAGTTCTCTAAAAGCTACTAACCAGTTGTGGACCTAAAATACAGAGTTTGTCCAGAGTGTGGTGCTAGAAGAAATGTTATGGGTTCCTATTCACCTTCTTGCTGATGTCTGTGCGCCAAATATTAAGCTAAAGTCAGCAGCCAGTTAGCTTAGCTTAGCATAAAGCGTGGAAGGTTACCTTTGGACAGGGCCAGACTAGCTAGTTCCATGTTTCCAGACTAATCTAAGCTAAGCTAACCAGCAGCGGCCTGTCAGTTCATATTTCTTTTATTTGATCAATCTGTTTATTTTCAGGGACAATGCACAATAATCAACATCACTGTAAATGTGCCAGTTTTAGTTATAAGGCAAATGTTCAACTGGTGTTCCTTTGCCAGATGTTAAATTAGCCATTTCAGACATTTAGACGAGAAAGTGAAAAAATAATTCCACATTAGGTAAAACTAAGGGGGGAAAAAGAGTACAAGAAAAAAAAATTAATGAAGTTTCATGAACAGTTGGACTTGAACAGATCCGTCTTGTTTGTTCAGGGTGATTCTGGCGGTCCAATGATGTGTAAGCTGGAAGGCTCTTGGTTCCAGGCAGCAGTGCTAACTGTTCAAAACAACAGCACCAACAACGCCACCACCAGTCAAACGCGAGAAGATTCAGTGATGGTCTTCACCAAACTCAGCCGCTTTGATGCCTTCCTGACTCTGACAGTGGGGACGTTCTTATCTCCAGCCTCCAACACCAGCAGCACCAGCACGACTCCCAGCAGCGCTCCAACTCACTCACCTTTCTTCTTCTTCTTCCATCTCCTCATCTTCTCTGTGTGTCTCCACCTCTTCTTATAGATGTGACAAATGAATGTAAACAACCTTGTAGGTTTAAAGCTGCAAAAATTACTCCATGACTTGATTCTGCCTCTGTTGGTGACGACTAGAGATCAAAGAAGAGATTGTGAACTGCTTTCCGTCTAAAATGAAGGATGTAAAATGAATGAAAATGAATTGTTGAAGCAGCACTGAACAAATGTATGTGTATGTAGCCTATAGCATTCCAGGATGTCATTGTTTTTGAAGCTATATAGACCATAAGGATATCTGCACCTGTTTATATTATGATTTTGTTGTATTGTTTTTATAATTACAGTTTGACGCATTACTTAAAAGTTACAAAAAAATGGATCCAGATATTATGCAAATAACAAAATGATGAATTGTCATTCACATAAAACATTGCATTGTAGATAGAATTAAAGTAATTTGCTGGAAATGGATTGAAAAACTTAAAGAAGCTTATTTTAGAGGTCTGAGTACAGTTACAATGATCAGCCTGTCCAGCATCTACCTCATATTTCAGAGCTAAAGTACCATAATGTACATTTTTATATGAAGTTTGCTCTAAAAAATACTTGAGCTGCACTTTATATTGCTAATTATTTGGTTAGAAATACAAATTTTTATCAAGCTTTGTCATGAAATAATGTCCTGTAGATTGCAAAGTGCTGATTTCCCCATTGTCTTTTTGTCTCAATAATCTGATTTTTAATGAAGTGAAATCCTTTTTGTCCGCTTTCTTATTGCTTTCTGAAAAACTACACATAATTATTGGCCTTTAGATGTTCTTTAAGCCATGTACAGTGTGTCATTTTCCCTCGTACATAGTCTGCATACATCCAGTTGAACTTGAAAGCAGCAGCTACACATTCAGTTGCCAGCTTAGGTCAAACTCAGACTAATGCAGTCTAATCCAACAGTCCTGCAGTAAAAACTCCTTCATGACGGCTTTTTATTTAATGAAATGTTCAACTGTCTGGTCATTTTGTGAGGTTGAATTGTAATGCTTCATACAGAGAGATGGTTTTGTAGCCACACGTGTATCAAAATTAATAAAAAATAGTCACACATATCTATCAGTAAATTTCAGTCACAGAGAAAAATACTTTAGGAGTTGCAAACACCAACAGTTTCAGTCAAACAGTCAAATTTTTCATTTCAGGTGCACAAATCCTTTGTTCTAATTGTACAGATCACAAATGAAGAAACTCATATGCTCACAGTTTTGCTTCACCTGCTGCATATGAATATAACACAAAACACATACGCACGTATGAGAAAACATTAAGTCATGGACAAAATGTGTACATCAGCAAATCAGTATGTGAATTCATGCAATGAGAGTTGCACACCTGTAGAATATTTTCTCAGAAATCATTCTTCTTTGGATGTTTTTCTAGCACAAACAAAATTCAATAATTACAATAACTTGAATCTGCCGAGTCTCAAATGCAGTTTTTTTGCTCACAAATTACTCACGAAGCTCTACACGCTCTTACTTTTGCATCACGTATCTCAGTGAAATCTGGGACACCTGTCCAAAAGGTACTGCAGCTCCTCAGACCTCCTCAAGCCCCTAATACCTTTCTCATCAGGCCCCCACCCCCTCAATGGTTTAAGGATGTGATATAAATAAATAATTAATATCTAAATATGACAAAGCAATATATGTGTAACCCTAGTTAAGGTAGACTTTATATTTTGTATACTAATTTTGTTGGTTATGAAACTATATACAGTATACTATGGTGAGATATATATTTGACAAGGAGTAAACCCATCATATTAACAGGACTTGCTGAATTAAGTTTATAACATTTGGTGATAGTTCATTATGATTCTTATTTATTTTGTTTTACATACATGACACACAACAGGGGGTAGAGGGACGGCGCTGAAGTTAGCGTGGTCCAGGGAAAAAAACACTGTATCTGCTGTTAAATCTGGACTAGATTGTCCCAGAGAGGCTAAAGTTTCTTTAAAACACAGTTTCAGATTTGTGAAATGTTTATTCCTTCGTAAAAAAAACCCCCGTTAGCATCTCTGTGACACTCTAGTCCAGATTTGCACTAATTTTATACCTGGGTAATGTTGGAAGAAAAATGAAATGTAAAGAGCCATCTCTACCAGTAGATAGCAGCATAAGTGTATTTAAATGTGCGACAGGTTTGGGTCTGTTACCTCTTTTAAAATCCAGGTTATTGATACAGATGCTGGTCATTTAAATTAATAATAAATCTTTTGCTTTGTTTTTTTAGTTATGTACAGTTTCATTACATCATCATAATTATCAGTCACCCTCAGCTCAGTGTCAAACCCGCATGCCCTTCTGTCAGCTTCTTAGCAGCTCTGACAACAAACTGATCATTTCATAATCTTATGATTTACCACTGTGCTATATACGATGTTGACAAAATTTCCATCTGACGATGTCTACAATGAAACACGGATGGATGGACGATGTCATCCTGATGTTGCACTTAACTTTCCTACCTTCAGAGTTTCATAGCATCTCTTTTACTTAAAATGATCTATGTGATGTTAGCTAGCTGAGATCCCATCATGTAATTTCATAACCATTATATCCATATTTTATCTAATTGTCAACTAACACTGGTGTTTAGACATGAGCAGTGAAATAGAGGATTAGTTTATAGAGTTTATTATTTCATTTAAGTCTTTTTTGAGTCTTTTTACAATAAGCAGCCGTTTGTTTTCACTCTGGAATTCAGGAGTTTTACCTGCCCAGGAAAATGTTAACATCCAGGTTTGTTGTTTCAAATGTATTCAGTTTCAGTTTTATTTACGTATTGCCAATTCACAACAAGTCATCTTATCACACTTTTTATATAGAGCAGGGAAGAGATCCAACAATTTCCAGTTCCCCAACAATGTATGACTACTGCTTTACTGAACCCAGACTACACTGCATTCATAGTCCAAATGAGCAAGAGGAGAAGAGATATTTGCTAAAAACAGACTAAGTTGAAACTTACAACTTGAAATGATAAGAATTAGGAATTAGAGATGATAATGCAGACTGTATTTTATGATAGTGTCTTTGGTTCTGGTTCAGCATTGTGTGGGTCTGTGTTGGAGCGTTTTGATGCTCTGCAGTTGTGTTTTGCTCTAGAATACTTGGTGACGCCGGACTACAGAAGTTGTGGTATGGGGCCCCCATCAACTGCTGCAATGAATTTGATTTATCATCTACAGACAGACATTAGTTAAATAAGCGAGGATACTGTAAGCATTGTAAGATTTTATTTCACATGTACCTGAGCTGTGCTGGGTTTCCATGACCTGGAAAAAAAGTTGACCCCCGGTTATCATTGTATAATTCGCACCCAGACCTCAAGGGCAAACTGTTAACCTGTTAAGTCCTTCAGAAAGAAAGAAAGGTTGATGTTCCCTCCCCTTCTGCAACATAGCTAATTGGTGACATTTTTGACTGTTATGAGTACACCATCCAGGTACTCTAGTAGTCTCGATTAGGGTAGACGGTAAGGACATTTTAGGAGGTGCTAAAGACCAGCAGGCCTGTAGAAAGTCCATAACATGATTCATTTATTATAAAAAAAAAGTCAGTGCTCATGAGGTTTATTTAAAATTAAGTTGTACAACAGTATTCTTACATCTGGCACAGCAAAGAAAAAAAAAACACGAGCACTGTTGGGCAAGCTCCTCAGAAAATGTAATAGGCGTAATGTGCTTTTTACGTATTACTCCTTAATAATATAATGTTACTTTAGTTATTACTGGATACTAAAATCAACAAGTTATGTAACATGTTACATTACTATATTACATTCACCCCTTCCCCACGCCCTTTACTATAAAGTGAGTTCAACCTGTTCAGCAGCCCATTTTAGAAATGATTCCACTTTACTGGAACAATAAATAACCTTAGAAGTCAACAATCAGCCAGACTGAAAAAACACTGCAGCTCTCGAACCAGATTATGCTCTTCAATGTAGGCTACATATATATACATTTTTTTTATTTCTCTCCTGACCTTTTAACTAATATTTTATTCGTTACAGCAGCAAGGAGTATGGTTTGTACAAAACATATCACAACGTTTCTTATAGCACCTGGCTGAAAAACATATATAGCAAGTCCTGACTTACTTCTTACAATTGTATTTCTGCACATGCATTTATGAAAGTTTGCTTAAGTATTCAACGCCACTCTCTCCCGATGAATGCCTGCATCTCTGACAACAGCGGAGATGCATATATATATATATATATATATATATATATATATATATATATATATATATATACTGTATATATATATATATATATTAGGCAGGGCTGGACTGGGACAAAAAATCGGCCCTGGCATTTTTGGCTCAGGTGACCCATCAAAATCGGTCGGACATCCCTCAACAATACACCATCCTTGCTTTTAAGGGCTTAGATTAGGGGTTTGACAAAACTCTTAGCCCATGAGACTTGACACTGCACAAATAGTGGGGCCATGACAATAAGACAACAGTATATTTTAATAGGCTTAGTATTTGGGGAAAAAAATTTATTGATGAAATAGTTGATAGGGGGGTCTGGGGTTACTCCCCCAGAAGATTTTAAACATTAAACACTTAATTTCCTGCATTCTGGAGACATGCTCATGTTCAAAGTTTTCTGCGCATTAAAAATATTTCCCACATATCTGTGATCTCTGACATTTGCAGAATAGCAATTTGAGATATATTATTACTAGAGAATGAAGTCATTATATTTTAACAAAATCTACCTGCCCCACTGCTGTGCCTTATTGCTCTGCTGATATGGTAGTAGGCTGCTACCCCCTTTAGACCGTCTGACAGACAGTCAGACTGTACTGGACTGTACTGAACTGTACTGGATGAGACGAGCTCACTGCTCTTCATCAGAGGTAGAAAACCAAAACTGGAAACACTTGTGATCAGACAGAAATATCAGCACACATCCACACACATGTTCACTGCTTCACCGATACTGAAACTCACTCCAAAAGAAATGGAAAAGTTTGTAGGACTAGTGAGACCAACTTCCATTGTGAACATGTCATGTTACTACAGTAGTCTCTAGCTAGCAGATCCAGTTTGTGAAGTAATGTCTTCCTGGAACAAACACAATAGTGATAACCCGTAAAAAATCCCCTTTACCATTACGTAAAACTAGTTTATCCTTACTAGAAAAACAGACGTATACATTTATTGAGCAACAAGGCAAGGCGAGGCAAGGCAAGTTTATTTGTATAGCACATTTCAACAATAAGGTAATTCAAAGTGCTTTACATAAAAGCAACAGGGAAATATAAAAAAGTTTAAAAGCAACATAGGGAAATTGAAAAAATACGCATTAAAATATAATAAAAGTTACAGTGCAGTGTACAATCAGAGTTAAAAGAGTTAAATGGAAAATAAAAACAGGCTGAGGGGTTGAGCAAATAATTGAGTTACAATTATTTCGAAAAGAGAATAAACAGAGAAGCACACTTAATCTACTCTCTCTAGCTAGTCTGTACTCAGGTCAATAGCAATTTTTGGGTCAACAGAAACTCAGACCCAGATGACCTGAGAGGTCTGGATGGTTCATAACAAAGCAGAAGATCAGAAATGTATTTTGGCCCTAAACCATTTAGTGCTTTATAAACTAGCAGGATTTTGAAATCAATTCTTTGCCAATGTAAAGACCTCAGAACTGGAGTGATGTGATCCATCTTTTTGGTCTTAGTGAGAACTCGAGCAGCAGCGTTCTGTATAAGCTGCAGCTGTCTGATGGATTTCTTAGGGAGCCCTGTAGGGACACTGTTACAGTAGTCAAGTCGACTGAAGATAAATGCATGGATAAGTTTTTCCAGGTCTTGCTGAGACATAAGTCCTTTAATCCTTGATATATTCTTCAGGTAAAAGTTGGCTGACTTTGTAATTGTCTTAATGTGGCTCCTCAAATTCAGGTCTGAGTCCATGACCACACCCAGATTTCTGGCTTGTTTTGTGGTTCTTAACATTACAGATTGAAGTCGAGCACTGACTTTCAATCATTCCTCCCTGGCTCCAAAAACAATAACTTCAGTTTTATCTTTGTTTAATTGAAGAAAATTCTGACACATCCAATCGTTGACCTGCTCCATACAGTTACTCAGCGCTTGTATGGGGTCATAGTCCCCTGGTGAAATGTTTATGTAAATCTGTGTGTCATCTGCACAATTATGGTAACATATTTTGTTGTTTTTCATAATCTGAGCCAGTGGAAGCATGTAAATGTTAAACAAAAGAGGCCCGAAAATGGAGCCTTGGGGAACTCCACATGTAATTTTTGTCAACTCAGATGTGTGATTACTTATAGACACAAAGTAGTCCCTGTCCTTTAAGTAGGATTCAACCAGTTTAGAACTGTGCCAGAAAGTCTAACCCAGTTTTCAAGTCTGTCCAGTAATATGTTGTGGTCGACCGTGTTGAAAGCAGCACTGAGATCTAGTAATACTAAGACTGAAATTCTGCCACTGTCAGTGTTTAAATGGGTGTCATTGAAGACCATAACAAGAGCCGTCTCAGTGTTGTGGTCGAAAGCCTTTTCCATGATTTTACTTAAAAATGGGAGATTTGATATGGGCCTATAATTGCTCATTAGTGAACTGTCTAGATTGCTCTTTTTTAAGAGTGGCTTAATGACTGCAGTTTTCAGGGCCTGTGGAAATAAACATGTTGGCAATTTGTAGCAGATCTGAGGCCATGCATTTAGAAACATTATTGAAAAAACCTGTTGGCAGAATATCAAGGCAGCATGAAGTGGTTATCAGATGTTTTATTATGTCCTCCAGGTTTTTTTGGTTAATAGAATCAAATTGTCTCATGCTATATGAATTGTTTTTAAGTGGACACAGGGACAAGACATATCCTGTACCTGATATGGAGGCACTAATTACTTGTCTATTTGTTTGAATTTTGTCTGTGAAGAAGGAGGCAAATTCATTGCACGCCCTGGTGGATAGAAGGTCAGAGGCTACAGACACAGGAGGGTTGGTTAGCCTGTCGACAGTAGCAAACAGGGCACGTGCATTATTAGTGGTTATTATTATTGGTAAATAAATGCGAAGTCTGTCTTTATAGATGTCATAATGAACCTGTAGATTTGTTTTCCGCCACCTGCGTTCAGCTTTTTGACACTCTTTTTGAGTTCTAACCAGCGTGGCATTTCTCAATGGAGATCTTCGCTTACCAGAGACCACCTTCACCTTGGCTGGTGCAATGGCATCAATAACATTTGTAATTTTAGAATTGAAATTATCTACAAGCTCATTCACTGAGACCCGTGAGAGGGCGGGTGTCGAGGAGAAAGCCTCAACAAATTTTTCACTAGTGTTCAGTGATATGCCGTTTTGTGATTACATTTGTGTGCACGCAGATAGCGCTCTCAAAGAAAACACAGGAATGATCAGAGAGAGCAACATCAGTCACCACAGCCTTGGAAATGTCCAGACCCTTGGAGATGACTAAGTCCAAAGTGCGCCCCTTATTGTGTGTGGGCTCCATCACATGTTAGCATTGTCAGAACAGTGACACATGATGACATATGACATGATGTTATATTGTGTTTCAGCAACTTTGAACAAAATAAAAAATCTGACAATGGTAGTTAGTTAGCGCGAGAAAGGCAACTGCACAAACAGGAACCCCCTCGAGTCCAGGGATGTGCCCCCGAGACAACTGCTCTAACCGTGTTCACTGCAACACTACCAAGATATTATGAACGAATCCCAAACGAGAAACGTTCCTTCATCCTACCAGGGAAAGCTCCAACATATGCACACAAATTCTCAACATGGCTCAAAATTTCTAAAACTGTTGCTAGTCCTACACAAGACAGCACTTAAGATCCAACCCTAACCACACCAACCAAATGTAACAACAGAAACTCAATAACAACCAAAACCAAAACTCCAGACTATGAGGCTTCTCAAAACTAGTACTTAGCATTATACCCTATCATTAGAGACTATTATTATCCTCCAAAGGCCAGCCCCAAACTTTTACAAAGGCAGGTTAGTGCAAAAGAGTGAAACCAACAGTACTAGTAGTAACCTAACAGCAAAATACCAACAGTTTCTAACTCTGCATTCCAAAACTTACCAGACAAAGAAAATGGACAAACCCCCACATTTGTATCACAGCAGGCAAGATTCAAGATTCAGGTTTTGGATCCCGGACGAGCCCCCATTTTGTCAGATTTTGTTTTGCCAACTGACCAGCCATATATAGCCTGTGTCAAAAACCATTTACATAATCTAACAGGTTCATAGGGAGTACTGCCAAAGGAACTCAAATCTAATCTAATCTAATTTACTCATTAAAATCTCTATTATTTTCAGACTGTGTGGTTTCCCGCTTTTGTCACATACTGTTGAGCCAGGTTGTGACAAAGGCGAGACTTGTCTTAAGTCTGGCAGGAAAAATGTACGCATGACTCAAATGCCTTTCTGAGGTAGACAGTGTTTTCTATGTCGATCTGATTCTCGTTTTATATTTTTTATCCGTACGTGAAGTTTGTGTTTGTGTCTGAGTTCAACTGGGCGCCCATCGTGTTTTGGTGTTAGCGGACTCCTTGTCATCTGCAGTGCTGTCGCTGTGTGTACAGTTCAAAATCAAAATCAATAGGTGAGATGCTCGGGAGCGTTCATACAGAAAATCCGACCCGATTTCTTTACATAGGATACAGCATAGTGGCTGTTACAAGGGACCAAGAAAGCAGGTGTGTGGTTCATTTCTATGTGTTTCAACCAGGCAATAAAAAAGTGGTTAATTAATAAGTGATTTCTATTTAAAAACTACAAATAGCACCTGTAAGTTTTTTGGCTGTCAGACTAAAAAATTGCACATTATCACAAAAAACATAGCAGCCCAGCATAAATCTACATTGATACAATGTTGTAAAACAATAAGATATGAACACTGGGGGTGAATACTTAGTACAGTCACTGTCCTGTGTGTGAAAACACACACCTCCCTGTCATTCAGCTATACATTTGTTATTTTTGGACACTTGTCTGTCTTGTTAAAATAAAGATCTGAGCCCTTCTTAAAGACATACTTGAAGTGGCCTTTATGTGTTTAGTGGTTCATCTTGTTTCAGATCAACTTCATTTGTTCTCAGGAAGCCAGGCGCTGTTTGACCAGTTCATTCCTGAGCAAGCAGCAGGATTCCTGTGCCTCGGTTCAGCTGTCAGTTTAAAGGGATGGAGATAAAAGGTGCTTCATCTAAAAGAACAGATTTGTGATGTCTATTTCCTTCATATCTTCATGATGAATCCTATGGAAGAAATGAAACGTGTCGTTATTTGAAACATCCGTGTGCAGGGCCCTACCCAGCAGATTATGTAACACTTGAATTCAGCTCCACCTCGTCCATCTTCAACCTAAAAATGCTGCTTTAATGTTAATTTGTATATTCTAAAAATAATATAATAATAATAATGATACCAACTCAATATTTTATGTATGTGCTTTTATGTATTAATAACAACAGAAGGGTTCTCCTTCCACAGCTGTGTAAATCTGACAAAAATAACACCAAACATCATGTTGCTGAGTTTCAGTTGATTTTTAATATAAATGAAATCAAAACTTAAAGGAGGTTAGGAGTCTAAATATTTTTTCTAAAACAGTACACATCCGTTGTGATAGATAAGCAGATATACATATGCCACACCTGTAAGATGACAGAAAGTCGAAGTCTAACAACTTTATATTCAGTTAGTTAGTTAAGTCCAGTGGTTTCT
>NC_060151.1:29079897-29096477 GCF_021292245.1 Micropterus dolomieu
CAATTTTAACTGCACCTTAGTTACCAGACACCTTATCTTTACTCCACCATACAACACTTCACAATCCATGACATGCATCCAACACAAAACAATACATTTACAGAGGCAGGCAGAGGGGTTGAAGGAGTGGGGGAGATTCTCATTGGCCTTGTGTCCTACACCTGGAGCCCCGGGCGTCGGGGGTGCTGTGGGGTTGGTGACGGCCTTGCCTGATCTGGGCTTGGGGGGTCGGGGCTCTCCCTGGCATGGGGGCCCGCTTTTGACCTAGGGTTCTAGGGACTCGAGCTTGTGGCCTTTGCTCATTTTTGGGTGGGTGGTGTGTCCCTGGGCCTGGGGGCCCGTTGTCTCCTCTCCTCGCCTGGGCCCTCTTCGGCAGAGGTGAGGCTCCCGCTGCTTCCCCCTGCCAGCTCTCTCACAGTGGGGGCATTCGGGAGTCTCTGGGGTGCATGGTCCGGGGATGAGATCGGCCTCGGGGGCTGCTGGCATTGCCTGTACTGTAGGGAGGGATGCCTATGGCTGGGCTGGGGGACCGTTGGCCTGGTTCTCTCGCGTTATCGCTCCCTGGTGGCAGGGAGCTTCCTGGCACGGCTTTCTGCTGTTCTTCCTTGGGGCGGGGTACAGCTTCCCCCGGGACATGCGGGGTCGCAGGGTGCCCTGGCTTCTGGGGGTGGGGGTCTCTGCGCGGGTTGATCCGATTGCGGTTTGGTGGGCTGCGGTGGGAGTGTGGGGCGATTGTCAATGCATCATGATGCATTGTGCTTTTTCCCTGGGCATGGTCTCTGAATGGCTGCTGGGCGTTTAGTTTGTGCATTGGTGTCCGGGGGAGGCATTTCCTCGTTGGCTTGGAGGGACCTGTTTGCGTCCCTGTTTTGCTTCGTTGGCCTCGGATCCATGCTTCCCCATTTCTCTGTCGGCCAGTTGTTGGACCCCTCTGGATACTGATGTATGTAGTTAGTTTTCGGGATGTGCAGTGTGGGTGCGGGGCAGGGCTGTGCTCCGGTTTGTTCTGGGTTTGTGCCTGGAGTTCTCGGCCCTTGACGGGTGGGTGGGTTGTTGGTGGCATGCAGCTGAGCTAGTTGATTTTGCCTCGTTGCTGGCTTGGCTGGTGTTGCACGGCATGGGGGATGTCGGCTGGTGCCGGCGGCCTTAGTTTTATCCAGCGGTTGGGGGGATGGCACGTGTGCGCCACGTTTGCTGCCGTGCTGGGACTTGCTGCTGGTGTTTCTCTCCGCTGGCTTTCGCTGTCGTGTTGTTCCGTTTGCTCTCTCTCGTTTGCCCGACCTCGCACGCGGGACCTCGCTGCTGGGCATTGGGTGTTGCCGTGCTCGCGCAGTGTGCGCATTGGGCTCGTCACTTGTGCATTGGTGTTGATGATTGCGTGGCATTTGGGCATTTTGGTTGTTCGCTGCGCGGCGGTGGGGTGCTGGGTGGGTGGGGGGGCACTGGTCTATGTTGTGTGCGCGCCGCGGTCGGTCCGGGCTCTGCTCTTTCGCGGGTTATGCTTTTTGCGTTTCGTCGGCATTACGTTGTCAACTGGCATTTGGGTCGGGGTCTTCCGCGTTTGCATCGCAGTGCATCTGGGAAACTTGATGGAAAATTGATTTTTTCTTTTACTTTCTTCCAACCCCTATTGGCTACTGGGGTTCTTGCCTGCCTGTTGCTGGGGTAAGAGTCTGGGGTAGAATTATTCCTGATGCTTTTCTTTCAGTTACTTATTTAAATTAATTGTTATTATTCCAGCTCTCGTGGCTGTGCTGTGTTGCTTATTTAGTGTGCTGGACTGTTTCTTGTTTTCATTTTTCTCTTAGGTGTCTTACTATGTCAGCTGTTCATTGCTGCTGTTCGGCTGGTTGTCTTTTACTATTATTATTATTTTTATTGTTTGTTTTTGTTTGTGTTTGTTTGTTGTTGTTTTTCTCCTCCCCAAGCCCCCCTCTCTGTTCTATTGCAGGTTTCGTTCCTTTCTGCAATTGGTGTTTCCCACTGCTTTTCCCTGTTGTCCCCACCTTCCATCCACCTTTCCCCCTTCTCTTACAGGTGTTGTCCTTTCTCTGTGCTGTCTGTTTGTGCCCCCCCATCCCCGTGTCTGTCCCCCTGTCCGGCCCGGTGACAAATACATAATTAAATAAATAATAAAACAGACAAAGGAGTATATTAATACTCTCTTGCTAAAGTAAAATCTGTCTGGCACAATATGGTATCCAGGTCATCATACTCTATACCAGGCTGCTGGGCAGGACAGGTTTAAAAAAAAAAAAAGAAAAAAAAAGAAGACAGAGAGTGATGGATTTTGCATGACAGAATTCACAAATTGGATTATTTTTTATGAAAAGCTGTGTTGATTCTTTTGATTGGTGGACCCTTACAGACTAAAGAAATATAAATAATCAAGGAACGGACACATTCAGACTTAATGAGCACTTCAAAGGTTACTGGAGTGGGCACTTTTCCCCCTTTCCATCTCTTTTACCATGCAGGTTATACCGGTAAATCTATAAGAATTAGACATTAATAACATTCACATTTTTTCCAAGGACCCCATTGAGCAGGTTAAGCTTGTCCGACAGGTTTTGCAGAGACTTCTGGAGAATTGTCTCTACACCAAGGCTGAGAAATGTGAGTTTCACGCCCAAACTGTCTCATTCCTATGTACGTAATCTCAGATGAACAGGGAAAGATGGACATGACTAATGTCAATGCTGTCCATGAGTGGCCCTGCCCTGAGTCTAGGAAGCAGCTGCAGAGGTTTCATGGGTTTGAAAATTTGTAACTGCAGTCCAGTTGCTTAAACTCTGACCTCACTCACCTCTGTTAATAGACCCTCAGAAAGAGAGAGAAAGCGCATTCCAGGGGGTTAAGGACCTGTTCATCTCTGCTCACATCCTCATCCAGCCTGATCCTACCCAATAGTTTGTGGTAAAGGTGGATGCCTCCAACATCAGAGTTCGAACGGTCCTAGAGCACTCTCCAAAGAACTCATTGTCTGTCTTCCTGTGGCGCCATTGGTTGGATGGAGCCGAACACCTGTTCTTGGTTTGGAGAGATCATAAAAACTTTTAATATATCCAGACTGCCAAACCTTTCAACTCATGCCTGGCCAGGTGGGCCTCGTTTTTTGGTCGTTTTAAGTTCTCTCTGACCTACAGGCCTGGATCCCAAAACACCAAACCAGACGACCTTATCACGAGTGATTCAGACAAGGCCCCTGATACAATTGTATCCCGTGTATTTGGTGCTGTCACTTAGAACATCGAGAAGGAGGTCCAAGAGGCATTTGGGTCCAGCCCGACCCTGTGGCCTCTGTGTTGCCAACGTATTCTCATCTCAATGCGTCATAAGCTAACAGCTGGTTGACATGCATAATGTCAATGACTTAGGTTTAGGTATTAACATTTCTGATGATTATGGTAAGGGTAGGGTCTTCGGGGGGCTGTCACACCTTTATCACCAATTAGCACTAGCTAACTAGCACTTCCAGTCTGTACAGGACACCCTAGACTGTCTCATAGAGACGCTTCCGGAAGCATCTCCTAGAGACCCGGTCAAATAACTATGTTTTGTCACTTTTTCTAAAAGCGTTGTATTGGACGCCCTGAGATGAGAACGGGCTTGTGTTGCTGTGGGCTTATGCTTTCAGATCGACATTGCTGTTGCTGTCTTTTTGGTGTTGTTCTTGTTCTGTACATTTTATAATTTTCAAGGTTTCAAAACATCTTGCCAAAGGACTGCAGTTGAAAATTTACCAGCTGGCTAACAGTGGCACGTTTACTGTAATGCTGATTGATGTGTGTTGTCCTTATAAATACCTAAATGGTGCCATGGTCTCAAAGAACATGTAACATTGCTTCTTATGTTATAAAATGTTATTATCTTGCCATCCAGAGCCATATAAAGATGTTATCTTATATAACATCATCTAACATCATCCATATGTGTAACTTGTGTTTGAGCAAACTGAAATTAAGAAAGACTAGCCTTGTGGCCATTGTAGGCAAAAAATTTTACCATCACAATGGTTTTAAAAGTTGCATGCTTCTTGGGACGGACTACAAATCATCAACGTGCACTAACAGAACAGAGCAATGCAACACACTGTGGGAAAAAAATGCAAAACAGGTTTAATACCTTCAAGTGCTTCTTGTGTGGCAGGTCAGCCATGTTCACTGGTGAATGTTTAATGATGGGGTGTGAAGAAGTATGACAGGAACTACCTCAACATTGCATGTGAATACGGTCTTGTGTACATTCCCCACTATAGAGTTCCATTCTGGGATCTCTATATAAGGAGAGCAGTCAGCTGCATCTGGGTATGTAACCACTTCTTCGAAACTTTCTATTGTCATTCAGCAGGCTTAGCATGTGGACACAACCTGTCGAGCAACTATGATTGAAAAAGTAGAAAGAGTTAAAAAAAACAGTTGCAGCCTCCCTTGTCCAGAAAACATGCTGTAAACACAATCTTTTTACAACCCTGTTTACTAAAAAGTTGGCACGCTGCAAATAGACAGACCGTTGTCATCAAAGGGCGTTTGAAACAAACGATTTCAGGAGCTTGACAGTCACATCACATAATGTGGCAGGTGCCAGTACTTAACTCCCTCCTCCCCATGCACGATCCACAACCCGGAGGAGTAACTAGTATAAATTAAAGTAAAAAAAGTTTAATGTTAACATAATTTTACATATTGTCAGGTTACACTTAATTTGGATATTCTGCCTACAGATGGAATATGTAACATTTAGAAACAAATGTTTGTAACAGCTCATTAGTTGAGATTCAGCAATTGAAAAGCAACTGTTTCACAAATAAAATGGTTTTCTGATATTACACCACTGTGGTTAAAGTTTGAGTAGGGCTAATGTTAGCACATTCATTATAATTTCAGATAATAGTATAGATTAGGCTACAAGAAAATAAAATACAAGAAAATACAGCAGTGGGCTATGACAATCGACAGAAAATATAAAATAAGTACCTGTTAAGTAAATACTTAACAACCATATGCCCACTTACATCAACCTCAGTATATAAAATATGCAATAATAAATAACACAACTCAATGCACTTTCAAGGTCATTTACCTTCAAACAGAGTTACAATTAATGTAAAACCTGTACCTTTTCTTGAGTAACAAAGTACTATATCACGGTGTGGCTTTCTTTACATTAGCATTACAATGAAATTTAGTACAAAGTGGTCGACGATTGGTGCCCAGCACACAATTCCACTAGTGCCTAAATCAAACCATCTTATTAAAATATTTACAGGTGACTTGTACAGGAATATTTTACAAGATAAGCATGCGTTTACCTACTACTTTACACAACAGTCACAGCACCATTAACAATGGAAAATTTCCAGGTTGTTCTCACGTAAACAAAAAGAAAGACTATGATGCAAAACAACAATACAACTCAGTGCTGGCTCCTTGTTACCCAAGTCTGTCATCACATGTAAGACTGTGGCAATCCACTTACAATCTGCTTCAAATTTTACTTTAACTTGAACAATATTACCCTCAAAGAAAACAACACATAACATTTTACACAACTTTTAGAACTATGTCAAACCTAAGTGGAAAATCACATATGAATAGATTTACCACCCAGCTACACTAGTAGAAACAAATCACTCCACATTTGCTTTGTTCCATTACATCTTTTCTTGCAGACTAAAATCAACACTTTGACATAATACTGGTGGTACACAGGACAGTAATAATGGATTAGCTGGTGAAGAAATATGTGAAGCCATAACATTACATAACTATAGTATTTCTCAATGGACAACGTCAGCAACTGATTCGTGTTATCCGGCAAGACAAAATCACAATGTATTTCACATGATTCGCAGTAATGTTTGTTTACCTGTCCAATAGGATGAAAGCCAACTCTGGGTCGGTTTTTATGTATAAAACAAAGCAGAGGTCTTTCCATGACTCAAATGTCTTTCTGAGGTTGACAGTGTTCTCCTTGTCAATCTGATTCTCACTTTTTGTTTTTTAGCCGTACGTGGAGTTTGTGTTGGAGTCTGCGTTCACCTGGGACCCGGTCGTGTTATGTTGTTAGCTGCGGTGTTGTTGCTATGTGTACGATTCAGGATCAATAGGCGGGAGGCTCCGGAGTGCAGAAAATCTGACCCGATTTCTTTGCACAGAATGCAGCATCGTTACAAGGGACCAAGAAAGCAGGCGTGTGGTTCATGTTTATGTGTGGTTACAACCTGTTCACAAATAAAATAAAATAAAGAAGTAGATTATTGATAAGTGATTTCCATTTAAAAAACTACATAAAGCCCCTTCAAGTTTTTTGGCTGTCAGACTAAAAAATTGCACATTAACACGAAAAACATAGCAGCCCAGCATAAATTTACTTTGATTCAATGTTGTGAAACAATAAAATATGAACACTGGGGGTGAATATTTAGTACAGTCACTGTCCTGTGTGTGAAAACACACACCGCCCTGTCATTCAGCCGTACATTTGTTATTTTTGGACACTTGTTTGTCTTGTTAAAATAAACATCTGAGCCTTTTACAAAGCCCTGCTGAGAGACATACTTGAAGTGATGGATGCACAGAGATTTCATTAAAATCCATGACGTCTGGCCTTTATGTTGACAGTGTTTACTGGTTCATCTTGTTCCAAATCAAGTTCATTTGTTCTCAGGAAGTTCTCAGTGACTTGGTACAGCTGTCAGTTTAAATGGATGGAGATAAAAGGTGCTTCATCTAAAAGAACAGATTTGTGATGTCTATTTCCTTCATATCTTCATGATGAATCCTATGGAAGAAATGAAACGTGTCGTTATTTGAAACATCCGTGTGCAGGGCCCTACCCAGCAGATTATGTAACACTTGAATTCAGCTCCACCTCGTCCATCTTCAACCTAAAAATGCTGCTTTAATGTTAATTTGTATATTCTAAAAATAATATAATAATAATAATGATACCAACTCAATATTTTATGTATGTGCTTTTATGTATTAATAACAACAGAAGGGTTCTCCTTCCACAGCTGTGTAAATCTGACAAAAATAACACCAAACATCATGTTGCTGAGTTTCAGTTGATTTTTAATATAAATGAAATCAAAACTTAAAGGAGGTTAGGAGTCTAAATATTTTTTCTAAACCAGTACACATCCGTTGTGCTAGATAAGCAGATATACATATGCCACACCTGTAAGATGACAGAAAGTCGAAGTCTAACAACTTTATATTCAGTTAGTTAGTTAAGTCCAGTGGTTTCTAACCTTAAGGTCGGGCCACTCCAAAGAATCACCAGATAAATCAGAGGCGTCGTGAGATAATGGGACAGAAAAGAAGAAAAAACTAAGTACTGATAAACAAAACTGTTTTCAGTTTTTGTTCTCATTTTTGACTTGAAATGGATAATTGGACAAGTTTAGAGAAGACATGTCTGGTGGGACTGATTGGAGTTTAGGTTTGGAGTTGAAGTATAAGATGCCCAGATAAAGTACTTGAGTAAATGTACTTACCTTAGAGATAGTGACACGTGTTGGGAGTGTCATTGGACAGGTATGTTGGTGGTAGACGGAAGAGGAGGGAAGAAAAGAGAGGGAGGGGAGAAGAAGGGTATATATGTTGATGCAGATCTGATCATATGTACTTTCAGCGATGGCTTTCTACAAAGTGATCTGTGTGGCAGCTCTGCTGACTCTCCTGACACAAGGTAAGAAACCTCCTCCCTGTGCACACTTGGACCAGTCATGTTTGACATCTGATGACTGCTGTATGAGGAGGTAGTAGAATCTTTTAATTAATAAAGGGTTGTTAATTATCACATGAAAGTGCAAATCCTGCATTCAAATTAAACTTTTTACAAAATTGTAGCAATAAAATATACAAAACCAAAGTGCTCAATGGATCCACTGAATCAGAATGTGCACAAAAACAATTTATAAAATTAATCATCAAATTTAGACGAGAAGGAGAAATAAAGACAAGTCTTGTCCAGGTTTCTTTTATTAGATTTTTGGGGGAAAGGATTTTTAGATGGCAAAAACAACCAACTATATCAGTCTGTGAGCAGTAACTATAGTCGTCAGATAAATATGGAATAAAAATAGTTTTGCACTGAGTTAAAACTTTGCCTGAATACATAAAAGTAAAATAACGACTGCTTCACTCTAGATGTACATATGACAATAAAGAACAATTTTCTTTTCATAGCAGATATTCATTGTAAAGGAGCTGAGTGAAATAACTGCTATATTTCCTGTCAGTAATCACTGTTTGCGTTCATGAATACCTTTTGCATACCTTTGTGGTTTGCCTTAAAAAGTGTCATTTTTTACAACATCATCAATTTTCAACATTCCCAGCATCAGCACAACCCCAGCTCTCACTCAGCTCAACCTATATTTATATACACTCTAACGGGGAATATTTCTACATATTTTATTGAAAACAGCACTTTTTTCCGCGCTCTTACTTTTGTTTAACAGGAAAAAAATGGGGTGTCTAGCTCAAAGTGACGAGGAGTGACATGATGCCTTCTGAACTGCTTTCACAGCTGGTGTGATCTCTTAAAGTTTCTGTAATTATTGCAGATAGTGATGGGATTCTAATGAAGTTTCTTCCATAATATGAAACATCCAGTTAAACTTTCAAAATAAAACATTAACATTGTGAAACATTGCATGGGCTTAGGATCCCCAGTGTGTGAGAAAGGGTTGCTTTTATGGTTATAGTTGTGTAATTTGATCCTTAATAAACCATAAGGAAACTTTCTTATTCGATTCAGTCTGTCCAAATTAAGAAATATTTGTGGATTTAGTTTAAGCGATTTAAGGAAACTTCTCTTTTCTATTCAGGGGTATGTGAGTAGAGTAGGGAGACAGAAAGATCACAGCAACTTTAAACTGTTTGAAGGAATGTTTTTACGTCACTGTACCAACACCATGTATACTATAGATTTTCACCATCATGGTGGAGATGTGTACAGTAAATGGGTTTCAGGTTAACACGGAGCCACACCTTGTTGTTATGTCCCTGATTGCAAAACTGATTCTGATGAAAAACTTTAAGAAGAAGGAAGGAGAAGAAGAACATCTGTTCACTCAACAGTTAGTCATCCAGGAGTGAGAAAATAACAACTCAGTCAGGGTGATTTCTTTAGATCAGAGCTTGCAAATCTCTGATGAATATTAACATTTACCAAAATCATTTAACCCAAACCTAACAGATGTACGGTAATGTATTATACACACACATAGATGTTCTTTACTTTTCATATAATATGCAAATGTATGGTTTTCATTTGATGCACATTTTGTATTTCATATAAATTGTACTTTTGAGTAAGTGTTAAACACAATATTTTACAAAAATTTCTGTCCAGTACAGGCTGACCATCAGGTTTAAAGGTTAAATTCCTTGTCAAGGTGACCTCTGCACTGCAAAATTTACAAGGGATCATACAGCTAAACTTTAATGTATTGTAACGTTAAAGGCAAATCAGTTGCTGCTTGCTGTTATAAAGACCGTTCAGGTCCCACATATTAGCATCATCTATACTTAACATTTTAAGACAAAACAGAAATCATTTACATATTTAGAGACCAAAATTTTTGATGGCTAAAATCTAAATAACAGACACTAAAATCATCAATGCCATAAATATTAAATAGTTTTTAATGTTTTTTTACAGTACAGAGAAGACAGGAAATAAGGGGAGAAAGGGGAGAGATTACATGGTCCCAAATCAGACTCAAAACAGGGACGGGACAGTGATGCATTCACTTACTGTTGTGAACACCGTACTGCATGGTAGCGTCATGGTTGTTTATAAAACAACAACATTCTACAGTAGTTTTCACAGGAGTACCACTCTTCATAAAGAGTAAACTGACCTTCATGTGTAAAATCAGTGGAGTGCCCCTTTAACTTCTGCTGCTGTCATGTTTTTGTGACATTAAGGCATCATCAGGGACTGTAGTAACAGTGAGGAAACTTATTAGTGGCAGCAATAAGATAAGCAGCAGCAGAACAAGATACGGTCATTTCAGCCCGTCCTCACCAAAAAAAAACAGGGGTGATAGTTTAAGTAGCTTATTATTGTTAAGCTGTGGTCATAAGATGTAGCAAAGAAGGAAGTCAGCTGATACTCAAATGTTGGTTACCGAAGTCAAAATCAATTTAGTTGTACAGATGATCACAAAATTACACCCATGTAAATATCATATGCCAATGTAGAATGAGACATATCAGTAAATATAAATACAATACTGTTGTTTCATAAGTGTTTAATTGTTTGTCCTCTATTTTCAGAGTGTCACTCACAAATAAGTGGTAAGTCAAAGTTTCTGTGCTCACTTTTTTATTTCCTGTTTATCTGTCATGTGGGACATTTTTAACATGTTTTTGTGATGTAAATGTTTTGTTTATAGTTTCATCATTGTTAGTATTTGCTGTCAAAGCTGTATTGCTCACGCTGTGTCTTTCTCTCTCCTCAGTGTGTGGTCGGCCTGTGTTCAACACCAAGATTGTTGGAGGACAGGTGGCCTCTGCAGGCAGCTGGCCCTGGCAGGCCAGTCTGCAAAGGTCTGGGTCCCACTTCTGTGGAGGATCCCTCATTAACAATCAATGGGTGCTGACTGCTGCTCACTGCTTCTACAGGTAAGCATTGAGGGCAATCAGAATGGTTTCAAAACGATGGAAAGGAAGGAAGGAAACATGAAAAATATTGTTCTGATACTAAAAATTTTATTATTTCATCTTTTATCATCATTCAAGGAGAAAATCTGTGTTGTTTTAACCTGTGATGATGGTTAGCAAACAGAAATTGCGTCTTTTTGCCAAAAAGGTTGGGAATTACTTCTCCAAGAGGCAGGAGGGAAAATAAAAAAAGTGGCTTTCTAGCAAGAGTTTAGTTTGATTTTTGCCCTAAGTAGCTGTAGAGCTAACCAGAAGTGTATTGGAGTGGTCCAAAAGCATATCTGGTGTGACAGGGGGCACAGACATATCCTAGTTAAAGTAGCTATTTTCAATAAATATAAAAACATATGAGAATACTCTGACTCCCTAACTCATTGTTCCATTAAATCAATCAATTTGTTCTCTCAAGCTAATCTCTATAAACTTATATCTTCATACTGATGCACCCTGGCTACACAAAAAGCCTCAAAACATGGGCTGTTACCCCCAGAAGCTAAATTGTCATCAGACGACAAGTTGTGTCCATAAATTTATTTGGCCGTCCAATTAGAATGATCAACTCCATTTATCATGTTTCTCTCTCTCTTTGGAGTTAAATAGTTTATTACAGTTTACAAATTTGGACTGAGATACAATGATACACCTCAAGTTTTGGCTGTATTACACTGGACACTGGCAGAAAATGATTTATAATTTATAATTTGGATACAAATTACTTACTTTTAGTAATATCTTCCTGTTGCCACATCTCTCAAGCCCCATACAAAGTAGACTAGACGTGATCTTAAAATGGACTTAGTGTGTGCATGTGATCTTGAGGTCTGCTTTTCATGTCTTTGTTTTTGTTTCTTTTTGTTTGTTTTTGTTTCTCTTCTGATTACAGCACAGGCATAACCACACGCACTCTGACTGTGTCTCTGGGTCGTCAGACTCTACAGGGATTGAACCCCAATCAAGTGACTCGGACTGTGTCACAGATCATCATTCATCCCAACTATGACTCCGACACTGATAACAACGACATCTGCCTCCTGAAGCTCTCCTCACCGGTGACTTTCACCGCCTACATTCAGCCCGTCTGTCTGGCAGCCCCAGGCAGCACCTACTACAGCGGCATTCCAGCCTGGGTCACCGGCTGGGGCAGGATTGGAAGTGGAGGTGGGTCATAAAGGACCTGGAGTACATTTTCAGAGATACTCTGACTACAATGGTGGCAACAACTGTTTTCTCAGTAGTTAGTTCAATGCAAAATTTTATTTTGCTTGATTCATAAAAGGGAACATCTGACTGTATTTGGGGTGTGCCACAGACCTGATGTATTAATTAAATAGTACAGTTTATGTAAAAACTAAAAACTATAAACTGAATTTGTTTCTCTTCAGTGGACCTTCCACCCCCAGGAAACCTGATGGAGGTGCAGGTACCGGTTGTGGGGAACAGAAAGTGTAACTGTAACTACGGAATGGGCACAATCACAAACAACATGATGTGCGCCGGGTTCAGTGCTGGAGGGAAGGACTCCTGTCAGGTGATCATTTTCACACCTGTATTTGAGTCAGATTTCACCTTCTGTAAAGAATTCTTCTACTAAATGTTTGTCTCTTTAAAGGGGGATTCAGGAGGTCCGATGGTGATCAAGCAGAGCGGTCGCTGGATCCAGGGGGGAGTCGTGAGTTTTGGTTACGGCTGTGCCCTGCCTAATTTCCCAGGAGTCTACACCCGAGTGTCCCAGTATCAGTCCTGGATCAACAGCCAGATCACCAGCAACCGGCCAGGCTTCCTCATCTTCAGGTCCACTGGGACTGACGGTGACCTCAGCGTCACCTGTCGAGGCCTGCCACCAAAAACCACAGGCTAAGGTAGTTCCTGCCATGTCCAGACTTTTTTAGACAGAACTTACTTGGTCTAGAAAGACCCTTTGCAATATGGTGGTGAGCACTATCTAATGAAAACTGACTGCATAGTGACACAGTTAGCTTAACTTAGCATACAGACTGGAAACAGGGAGAAACATCTAGCCTGACTCTGTCTAATTTAAAAAAATCCACCTACCAGCACTCTGAAGCTCACTGATGAACACATAGCTGTTTTGTTTAATCTGTGAAAAAGCTTGAGCTTTAGAGGTGTTGGCAGGTGGATTTTGTTACCTTTGGACAGAGCCAGACTAGCTGTTTCCACATTTCCTGGCTAACTGACGGCTGGCTCTAGCTTAATTTTTTATCAATCCATTAATTTTCAGGGACAATGCACATCAATCACTGTAAATGTGCAAGATTTAACTAAAAGGCAAATTTACCAAACAAGAGAGAGCTATTGAACTTCTCATGTGACTCTCTGTGAAATAGTGAAACAACATTTCATAAAATCTTGACTTTTCCTTTCAGGCATAAGGAAGATTTTTGTAGTTTCATGAAAAGTTAGACTTGAACATTTCCATCTTGCTTGTTTGTTCAGGGTATTCTGGCGGTCCTATGATGTGTGAGCGGGCGGCTGGTGGTTCAGCAGTGTTCAAAACAACGCCACCTACACGGTCAAGCAGATTCATTGATGTTCTTCACCAAACTCATCACTTACTTGCTTTGAGACCTACCTCGTGACTGCTAGAGATCAAAAAGAGATTCTAGATGCCACCTGCTTTCCTGCTTCATCTGCTTTAAAACGAAGGGTGTAAAATGAATGCAAATTAAAGGGGCTATGTAGTTTTTCAATGAAATCACTTATTAATAAATATCTTTTGAGCTTCCTTTGTGTCAATGGGCTCTAACTTTACTTAGAAATTAAACACATGCCTATTTTTTCTGTTGCTTGCAACAGACACTAAGCTGCTTCTTACTGGAAGATTTCGGGTCGGGATGTAGCCCTGTGCGCGCTCCTGGGCCTCCTGCCAACTACAGTGACAACACCTCAGTGTTGAATTGCAACGAATTGCAGTCCACTAACACCACAAATCACACTGTCTTATTTTGCACGAGGATTGTGCCAATCTGTCTGCTCGCTGCGCTGTCTGAAAGGTAGCGTTAAGGAGCAGTGAACGCTGGTAGTAACAAAGCAGAAAGGAACATGTCTATGTGAAAAGCCACAGCCGGCTGCGCCAACAAAAAGCCTTGTGGACCAGTATGTTTGTCTGACCTCAATTCAAAAATCCTTCGACGGGCATATTTCACAGTGTTACAGCAACAGCAGGGCAAAGTGTGAAATAGTGAGAAGACATATAGGTAAACAAACAATAAATAAATATAAGTAAGGGGAGCAGTGCTGATTGTAAACTGTGTAAGCAGGAGAAAGGAAAGACTTGCGGTATCTTTCCTTGACGCAGCTCGGATGCAGCAACCTGCAACTGAAAGGGCAGCTCAGTGATCTCAGAGCATCCTGCATGGGGATAATTTAGCCTCCTGTCTCCCTCCAACTTCCGAATCAGCCTGTCAAGTCTCCTCCTATCTAGTAATAGGAACAAAACTATTGCATCCCAGCGGGGTGGTACCAGACACAATCAATGTGCGTAAAACACACAGCAGTAAACAAGACACAGCGGCCTTTAAATATCTCTCAAAATCTTCCTAACAGAAAATTCACCACATGAAACTTGAACAAGTTACAATAACACAGATACAGAACTATCTCCTGCCCAGACATACAAAGCTTGTTTTGTGATCGCTCTTGGTAGCGATTAGGTAATCCAGCAGACTTTCCACTCAGCTCTGCTCTGACGATTCGCCATCAGTTTCAATGGCGCAGCTGGTCCTTCGGTGGCAATGACAGGAATCTGTGGGTCCAACAATAAAATGTGTTCTCACACAAAGGTAAAAAGACAGGTAAAAAGAGAAAAAACCGAGCAGCTCATCTGGCATGTTAAATGTGTATTCAGGAATACAAAGTTTACGGCTGAAAGTTATGCTTCTCCTGTCACTGCCGTTGCAGTTGTGGAAAGACAAAGAGCTGTTTGTGATGATCTCTTTTATATCTCCAGAGCTAAGATCGCTGCACTCCCGGGGTTTCCTTCGCCTCCATGAAGGCTTGGCCAATAGAAACCCTTAGTTTGGTTTCAGCATAAAATTCACAGCTTAAGTGTAAATTAACTGACCGGGGTTTTTTAGAGCCTTCTGTTGCAGGCCGCATGGCCAGGCATTTGGGCCTGTATCTCTATGTCTTTAGGTCTGTGAGGTCCATCAGATTGTGTTGAATATAGTGCAAAACACATTCACACACTTGCAATAAAAAATGGGAAGTCGTGGACAAAATGTCCACATTCACAAATCATTATGTAAGTGATATGCATTGAGAGTTGCACACCTGTAGAATAGTTTCTCACAATTTTTCCTGAAGCAAAGGTCCGGAACATAAAAACGACTAACTTGCGTTATCATTCAGGGCCATAGCCGTAGCGTATAGTTGTATCAACATGTTTTTAGTCAACAACTGACAATATTTCAACAATATTCAGTTTTCACATCAAACTGGAGGGATAATAAATACAAACTACTCTAATAATAAATTCTAAACAATGTAAAGTGCCTAATTTTTAGAAAATATTAAATAAAAAGTGTAGCTTGAAGTGATGAAGCGCAGTCTTAACCAATTTTATAATAAACACTGGACACATCTTAGCAAATGAACATCTGTAATGCCTCCATCTCTCTTTCATTCCCTTCTACATAGCTACCACTTCCCTATTTTCTCATGTTCAGTCAGAAACGTGAGCTCTAGCTTGTCTTGACAGCTAGCATTGGAGATCTATGAGATATTCTGTTTTTAAAAAGCCCGTGGGAATCTGTACATTCTTGATTAAAATCTGTTGTGAAATCTATTTTCTCTTTCGCCTCATCCCTCCGTGTGCATTTCCAAAACGTCTCCGGTGTATCTCACTCGCAGACACAGACTCGACTCGAATGCACAGATTTGATTGGCTGAGCAGCGTCACATGAGATGATTAGAGCAAATGCGATTGGTCTGCGAGTTTCCTGGGGCCGCTAAACAGTACAGTAAAGGCTAGAAAAGCTGCGCGGGTTAAAATGCGTCACGAGGTAGTAAGTCTCAATAATAAATCGGCTGTACGTTGGCGGTCCGCCTATTAGTGACCTCTGCTTTATTGTATAAACCCCAAGTATGTGGACCAGGCATTAGTGAAATTTTTTTTTATTTTTTCCAGCATCTTAATTGGAGCCTGTTCTGCCATACTGTTTTAGATCATCTCAGCCCCAGTCCATCCCCAGCTCTAGCTCCAGTCCAGACACTCCTGATCCAACTCATGTGCCCTCAGTGTATATCAAAACATTATTACCGTAAAACTTTTATTTGCTAAATCACTTTTCAATTGACCCTGCCTTTATTTGGGACAGGCCTTTAATTTCTCTTGCACAAAACTGAAATTGGCTACTATGAAACTGTGTATTTATTTCAAACAGAATATTACTTGTACAACAATTATCGAATAATATCAAATACACGTCATTGATCTAGTGCCGACAGACGGCTTATGTACTTGAGGTGTGGAAGAAGTTAGAAGACAGAGAGCGACCAGAGGGGGACGGGACTGAATGAATGATGGGGCCAGTCAGTAATCTGGTCCCAGTGAGGAGGACCATTCTAGCCTCCCTATGACCTCCTTCACCTTTCCCCCTTTGGTCATGTCTCACAACATACACCCTTAGGACCCTGGGGGGCGGGCAGCCTGCAGGGCGTTTGGTGGGTGGGGCTGCTTTATCGCCCCTTTATCGCTTCTTCCTCCCCCACTGGCCGCCCCTCAATTTTAATTACACCTTAGACACAGAGGGCTTGGGGGGTGGGAGGGGCACGATGGGAGGCTCCACTACCTGACAGTTGTGGGGTGCCTGTGTCACAACTACCCTCCAATTTTAATTGCACCTTAGTTACCACACACCTTATCTTTACTCCACCATA
>NC_060151.1:29096577-29118201 GCF_021292245.1 Micropterus dolomieu
TTCCATTTAAAAAACTACATAAAGCCCCTTCAAGTTTTTTGGCTGTCAGACTAAAAAATTGCACATTAACACGAAAAACATAGCAGCCCAGCATAAATCTACTTTGATTCAATGTTGTGAAACAATAAAATATGAACACTGGGGGTGAATATTTAGTACAGTCACTGTCCTGTGTGTGAAAACACACACCGCCCTGTCATTCAGCCGTACATTTGTTATTTTTGGACACTTGTTTGTCTTGTTAAAATAAACATCTGAGCCTTTTACAAAGCCCTGCTGAGAGACATACTTGAAGTGATGGATGCACAGAGATTTCATTAAAATCCATGACGTCTGGCCTTTATGTTGACAGTGTTTACTGGTTCATCTTGTTCCAAATCAAGTTCATTTGTTCTCAGGAAGTTCTCAGTGACTTGGTACAGCTGTCAGTTTAAATGGATGGAGATAAAAGGTACTTCATCTAAAAGAACAGATTTGTGATGTCTATTTCCTTCATATCCTCATGATGAATCCTATGGAAGAAATGAAACGTGTCATTATTTGAAACATCCGTGTATAACGCCCTAACCAGCAGATTATGTAACAGTTGAAATTAGGTCCACCTTGTCCATCTACAACCTTAAAATGCTTTTTATTTTAAAACATCAATTATCGAAATAATAAAATATTAACAATAATAACAACCCCATATTTTATGCAACAAAATTATCTGTATAATGAGTACTTTAACTTTTGATACTTTCAGTATATTTAGCTGCTAATACTTACTGCTATTCCTTCTTCTACGTATTAATACAAAAATTGTGTTCTCCTTCCACTGCTGTGTAAGTCTGATACACATAACACCAAACATGATGTTGCTGAGTTTCAGTTGATTTTAAATCAAAGACAACCATAAAGGAGTTAACCAGTCTAAATACTGATCTCTGAAACAGTACACATGAGTTGTGATAGATGAGGAAAAATACATACATCACACTTGTAAGATGACAGGGGGTCGAGGTCTAACTACTGTATGTACAGTTAATGGTAGTTAGTTTAGTTCAGTGGTTTCCAACCGAGGGGTCAGGACCCTCCAAAGAGTCACCAGATAAATAAGAGGCGTCATGAGTTTATTAATGAGGGAGGAAAGAGGTTTTTTTTCTCTCATTTTTGACTTGAAGTGGATAATTGGACCAAAGTTTAGAGAGGAAATGTCTCGTGGAAGGGGTCAAAAGACAAAAAGGATAAATCTGTACCAACACATTATATTTTTAAAGCTTTATCATGTTTGTTTTTAATGTAAAATTTTAATCTAAAAAGTTACTAGTTACTACAGGTGTTGAATAAATGTAAGAAGTACAAAAAGGTAATGATCCCTGTAAAATGTAGTACATTTGGAGTGGAAAGTTTAAGATAGTATCAAATGGAAATACTCAAGTGAAGTGCCCAAATATTGTACTTTAGAAAAGTACTTGAGTAAATGTATTTTCCTTATAGAGATAGTGACACGTGTTGGGAGTGTCATTGGACAGGTATGTTGGTGGTAGACGGAAGAGGAGGGAAGAAAAGAGAAGGAGGGGAGAAGAAGGATATATATGTTGATGCAGATCTGATCATATGTACTTTCAGTTATGGCTTTCTACAAAGTGATCTGTGTGGCAGCTCTGCTGACTCTCCTGACACAAGGTAAGAAACCTCCTCCCTGTACACACCTGAACCAATCACGTTCAATCATGTTTGAGATCCAATGACTGCTGTATGAGGAGGATCTTGACTATGCGTCTATATGGGACGAGCTGGGAGAAAGGGTTGTTTTTATGGTTATAGTTGTGTAATTTGATCCTTAATAAACCAAAAAGAAACTTTCTTATTCGATTCAGTCTGTCCTTGTAGTAAAAGGTTTTGTAAGCTTACAAATTAAGAAATATTTGTGGATTTAGTTTAAGCGATTTAAGGAAACTTCTCTTTTCTATTCAGGGGTATGTGAGTAGAGTAGGGAGACAGAAAGATCACAGCAACTTTAAACTGTTTGAAGGAATGTTTTTACGTCACTATACCAACACCATGTATACTATAGCTTTTCCCCATCATGGTGGAGATGTGTACAGTAAATGGGTTTCAGGTTAACATCTTGTTGCCACACCTTGTTGTTATTACCCTGATTGCAAAACTGATTCTGATGAAAAACTTTAAGAAGAAGGAAGGAGAAGAAGAACATCTGTTCACTCAACAGTTAGTCATCCAGGAGTGAGAAAATAACAATCAGGGTGATTTTTTTAGATCAAAGCTTGCAAATCTCTGACGAACGTTAACATTTACCAAAATCATTTAACCCAAACCTAACAGATGTACGGTAATGTATTATACACACATATAGATGTTCTTTACTTTTCATATAATATTTAAATTTATGGTTTTCATTTGATGCACATTTTGTATTTCATATAAATAATACTTTTGAGTAAGTGTTTTTAATAAATTTACAGGGGATCATACAGCTAATAAATGAATGTCTTGATGACTTTAATGTATTGTAACGTTAAAGGCAAATTAGTTCTTGCTGTTATAAAGACCATTCAGGTCCCACATATTAGCATCATCTATACTTAACATTTTAAGCCAAAACAGAAATCATTTACATATTTAGAGACCAAAAAAAATCTGGTTTTGATGGCTAAAATCTAAATAACAGACACTAAAATCATCAATGCCAGTAAATAATAATCAAAAACATGTAATTGATTTTTTGTTTTTGTTTTTTACAGTAAAGAGAAGACAGAAAATAAAATCAGACTCAAAACAGGGATGAGACAGTGTTGCATTATGGTTGTACACACTGTACTGCATGGTAGCGTCATGGTTGTTTATAAAACAACAACATTCTACAGTAGTTTTCACAGGAGTACCACTCTTCATAAAGAGTAAACTGACCTTCATGTGTAAAATCAGTGGAGTGCCCCTTTAACTTCTGCTGCTGTCATGTTTTTGTGACATTAAGGCATCATCAGGGACTGTAGTAACAGTGAGGAAACTTATTAGTGGTAGCAATAAGATAAGCAGCAGCAGAACAAGATACGTTCATTTCAGCCTGTCCTCACTAGAAAAAACAGTCATAAAGGCCGATTCTTCAAGCAGCTGATTAAGACCCATATTTACAGTTATAGTTAGGCTGCGACCTCTAGTGGTCATAAGACGTAGCAAAGAAGGAAGTCAGCTGACACTCAAATGTTGGTGACTGAAACCTTTAGTGGTCTTAATGATCCTCTTATGTTAACTGAGTGGACATGGTTAAAAGTGTGTCACTTATCAAAAATCTATCAAAATATCAAATCAATTTACTAATAAATGTAACAGAGGATCACAAAATTACACCCATGTAAATATCATATGTCAATGTAGAATTAGCCATATCAGTAAATATAAATACAATGCTGTTGTTTCATAAGTGTTTTATTGTTTGTTTTCTATTTTCAGAGTGTCACTCACAACTAAGCGGTAAGTTTCCTGTTCATCTGTCTTTTGGGACATTTTTAACATGTTTTTGGGATGTAAATGTATATAGTTTCATTATTGTTAGTATTTGCTGTCAACCCTGTATTGCGCACTCTGTGTCTTTATTGTATTCAGTGTGTGGTCAGCCTGCGCTCAACACCAAGATTGTTGGAGGACAGGTGGCCTCTGCAGGCAGCTGGCCCTGGCAGGCCAGTCTGCGAAACTCTGGGTCCCACTTCTGTGGAGGATCCCTCATTAACAATCAATGGGTGCTGACTGCTGCTCACTGTTTCTACAGGTAAGCACTGAGGGTCGGTACGCGACAGACAATAACATCGTTATACAAAACAGGGCTGGAAACGTGCGTACGCCACTTCCCAAGCAAAGGTTGTGATCTATAAAAAACAAACAAAGAATGTGTGGTTGAACCATGTGTTCCCACATAAATAGGAGGAAAGAGAAACAGCGACTCACATGGCAGAAGGATGAAACGGTTTGAAATTAATAGGATAAGAAACACAAATGAAGATATCTCTTTCTACAAAAGAACCCCTCAAATTTGTTGTATAGTTTAATCAGGAATCATATTAATTAATACTTGCATGCAGCTGAATTTATTCTCATAAATAAGGTGAACAGGAGGACGAATTACATTTAAATTGATACTGTTTTCAGTGTGTCAGTCGAGAAAAATACGAGAGCATAGATTCATAAACTGTTTTCAGATGTTAGTTGCCTTTGTAAGCTAAACGCTGTGATGCGCTGCTTGTAAATACCTGTTATGGAAATATAACACTATTTTATTGTCATTTACAGCAAGTTATATTTCTTTTAACTCATTGGCAGCCTCGTTAAGTTTGTATAGGGGAGACCGGGTATGGTTGTAACATAGGGAGAGTTGTAACAACACCAATTCCACCAATTAGAGATAAGATGGAGTTAGGTGATCATTTCAGTATTTACCTTCTTCCTCCACCATCAGGCATGGTGGTTATCAAGTCTGGAAACAGGTATATTCAGAATATATAGAGAAAAAAAATGATTTTGAGGTCAGAAGTATATTTTTTGACCAAGACTATATTTTGTTTATTATCTATACTGTTGCAGATAAAATAGTTTGACTTATATTATATTGAAATATAGTTTCTTAGGCAACATGTGATGCATTTTTTTCCTTTCTAATTTTAAACCACTATGCTAAAACAGCTAGCTAAACATTGGCTGACAGGGGTGGCGTGGGTTGTAACACTTCTTCAAAAAGGGTTACAACCATTGCCTATTTTTTTTTATTTAACCTTTATTTAACCAGATGATCGCATTGAGATTTAAAACCTCTTTTTCAAGAGAGACCTGGCAAAAATGGCCGTATATTAACAGTGCACAAATATCAACACCAAGCACACGCACAACAAGGAACATTTAACAAGACCCTTAAGATACATAAACAAACAACATTCGACTTCTTAAAAATACAATTTATACATACCGTAGGTTTAAAGGATTTAGTTATTTTAAAAGCAGTGACAACATTTTATGGCATCTATTTCCAAGTCTTTCATGCAGTGTTTAAATTCACCAAAAGAAACAAGATTTCGCAACTGCAAATCAGTCTGCATTGTGTTCCAGGTGGATGGGGCTGCATAATTAAAGGCCTTCAAACCAAACTCTGTACAGACCGTAGATACAGATAACAAATACAAGTTACCAGAGTGCAAATTATAGGAACTGATGTTGCGTGATACATAAGTTCAGAGATAAGAGGGAAGCATTTCCAGCATAGACTTGTAAATAAAAGTAAGCCAATGTATGTGCCTCCTCACTGATAATGAGGGCCAGTTTGTCATTTTGTACAAGGTACAATGAGCCACAGCCGCCCCTATATAAATTCACAATATAAAAATATACAACAACAAAGATTAACAATTAACAACAAATATGTGCAATGTGCAAGGTTTGTGCATGATATGAAATGAAATAGTATTTACATGTGCAGAGACATACAGTATGTATTATTTGGGGGGGTCATTGGGGGACCTGGGCCTTGTTGATGAGTTTAGCTGCAGACGGGTAGAAGCTGTTTTTGTGGCAAGAGGTTTTGGTCCTGATGGACCGCAGCCTCCTGCCAGAGGGGAGAGTCTGAAACAGTTTGTGTCCGGGGTGGGAGGAGTCAGCTGCAATCTTTCCTGCTCGCCTCAGAGTCCTGGAGGTGTGCAGGTCCAGAAGAGAAGGAAGATTGCAGCCAATCACCTTCTCTGCAGGGTGAATGATATGCTGCAGCCTGCCCTTGTCCCTGGCAGTGGCAGCAGCGTACCAGATGGTGATGGAGGAGGTGAGGATGGACTCAATGATAGCGGTGTAGAAGTGCACCATCATTGTCTTTGGCAGGCTGAACTTCTTCAGCTGCTTCTTGGTGAGGGAGGTGATGTCCAGCTCCCACTTGAGGTCCTGGGAGATGATGGTGCCCAGGAAGCGGAAGGAGTCCACAGTGGTGACTGGGGAGTCACACAGGATGATGGGGGAGGGTGGGGCTGGGCTCTTCCTGAAGTCTGTGACCATCTCTACTGTCTTCAGAGCGTTGAGCTTTAGACTGTAGTGACTGCACCAGGTCACCAATAAAAGTATAAAAGGAGAAGAGAAGGGGGGAAAGGCCTTTTCACACACAAAGCAATTTACGTGCCTCGTAATTTCATTGCGACAGGCATAGCAACAAGTAGGCATGCTTCCTTGAAACTGTCCCTGTTGTGCTCGTCTCACGCACACGCCCGCCCCTACCAAAGTTGAATTGACTTGAACTTTCTCTACGCGACGCGCAGCTCAAAAAGAATATGGATGAGAGACTAATCCTCGCCATCTGTTACTTCCCTGAAAGTGTTCAGTGTTCACTGAACAGTTATCGGGACATTAACATGAGGGCGTTTGCATGACTAGATTTATTCTTATCGCAGCTCCTTGCTAAACCTGTACTTTAACGCCCTGCGCCCTGCGCCCTGAGTCCCCGGCTCCTGAATGCCTCCTCCTTTTCCGACCTTAGCTGTTTGAGTTTGGCTGTTTTTCATTGTTATAACTCACCCTGGTGCATGTTGGTATGCAGGTGTCCTCACAGAAGCTGATGTAGGACGTCACAGCCCCTGGAAACTCATCCAGATTGTTGGTAGCAGTCCTGAAAACATCCCAGTCAATGCAGTCCAAACACGCCTGAAGATCCTCCTCCGCTTCACTGGTCCACTTCTTTCATGTCCTCACTACAGGTTTACAGAGGTTTGGTTTTTGCCTGTAAGCAGGAATCAGGTAGATCATGACGTGATCAGAGTGTCCCAGTGGAGCACGTGCGACGGCGTGATAGGCACAGCTAACTGTGGTGTAGCAGTGATCCAAAGTGTTCCCCTCTCTGGTTGGACACTTTAAAAACTGTATTTGGGGAGTTCTTGGCTGAGGTTTTCCTGTGAATGAAGCAAACTCATGGGGGAGTAAAACTTACAGTTTATGATAAGAAATTCCAGATTAGGAGAACATTGCTGGTGAATCAATGTAACGTCGCTACACCAGCCATTGTTAATATAAAAACAGACACCTCCACCTTTTCTTTTGCTGGAGAGCTCTGTGTCACGGTCGGCTCTGATGAGTTGGAAGCCTGCCAGCTGCAGCCACGTCACGTGACACAACCACGTCTCCGTGAAGCACGGAACAAAAGATGAATAAAAGTCTCTGTTTTTCCCCACCAGAAGCTGAAGTTCATCCAGTTTGTTACATAATCTTCCACGTCCGCATCGCGATGCATGTAAGAATCGATTACTTCTCCCACCCCTAGTCAGTATTTGGTTTAAAAAAAAATCAAAGTCATGTATAATTCCATTATTCCACACTCATTACAATTTAATACACTATATATGTTAATTTAACATGTTGTTTGATGGAAATTTGTATTAATTAATGAAAGCAGTATGTCAGAAGCGACATCGTTCAACTGCATTATACTAGACATTATAACATAGTATATGTTTAAGACTAGCCAGTAACAGTTTTAGGGAAGATTTGCTGCCGTGGAGATGGGAGAAATATTTACAAATAATTAATGGATTAGTACTGATTTTATCTATAATGGCATTGTAAAACTGCTGGCATGCTCCTTTAGGTTCAAGTAGTAAGAATATTTGCTTGATTCATAGAGAAACACCTGGCAGGATCTGAGATTTGCCACAGACCTGATGTTTTAACTAAATAGTCCATCTTGTGTGAAACCATTCTAAACCAAATTTCACTACTTTGTGTTGTTTACTAAACTGAATTTGTGTCTCTTCAGTGTCCCTTCCTTTCCCGGGAAACCTAATGGAGGTGCAGTTGCCAATTGTGGGGAACAGACCGTGTAGCTGTAAGTACGGAGTGGGTTTGATCACAAGCAACATGATGTGCGCTGGGTTAAGTGCTGGAGGGAAGGACTCCTGTCAGGTGATCATGATTTTTATGCCTGTATTTGTGTCAGATTTTCAATGAAATCACTTATTAATAAATCACTTTTTTACTATGGGCTCTAACCTCACTTAGAAATGAACCCAACGCCTGTTTTGTCTGTTGCTTGCAACAGCCACTATTCTGCTTCTGATGTCAAGATATTGGGTCGGGATGTAGCCCTGTGTGTGCTCCTGAGCCTGCTGCCAACTACAGCGACAACTCCTCAAAATGCAGTCCGCTAACACCACAAATCACACTGCCTTATTTTCCAGGATTGTGCCAGTGTCTGCTGTCTGAAAGGCAACATTACGGAGCTGAAAAGGGGGTTTGATTTGATCTGCCTCTGTGCTGTGCTGCTCTGTCTGTCTGAAAAGCCACAGCCGGTATGCCAATGTTTCCGCGTTTATTGTGGTATCTCTGTATAAAAGCGTTTCAGTTGCATGGCTGCACCCGGCTGCGCCAACAAAAAGCTGTGTGGATCAGAGTGTTTTTCTGACTTCAACAACTCAATTAAATTCAAAAAACCTTTATTAATCCCATGACGGGGAAATTCATAGTGTTACAGTAGCAGCAGGGCAAAGTGTGAAAGTATGAGAAGACACACAGGTAACAAACAAATAAATATAAGTAAGGGGAGTAGTTATGATTGTAAAGTCTGTGGTGGTCTCCCACCATCACTGGATTTCCTTATCAGCCTGTCAAGTCTCCTCCTATCTACCACCACAATGCCATTGTCCCAGCAGACCATCCATCCATCCGCCGGAGCCAATCCCAGCTGGCATCGGGCGAAAGGCGGGGTACACAGGTCGCCAGTCCATCGCAGGGCGACACCCACATATAGACAAACAACCAACCTCATTGGCTCATCTGCTGCTGTGAAAATGGAATCGCAGGTGAAAAACCAAACGCGAGTTCAATAAAAGTGCTCACAAATAAAGTCAGAGCAGACAGAGAGAGACAGACAGGTGGAGGTGTGTGTCTGACAGGAAACCAAGGTGAGGAGATTACTGTAGTTTGTGATTAAACACAAAAAGAAACTGGAGAATTAAGAAGAATTAAAATGGTGTGCAATTTATTTTCAGCTCCTTCCAGTGAAAATGATAATGTTAGTTTATAATCAATGTTTCATTATGACCAATTTAGACCAGTGAGAACAGCTAACATTTATACTGCTGCTGATAGGGATCCTAATAAAAATAGATTTTTCCAATAAATAGTTACAAAAATGTTTGTGTATGCTGTCAGTTATAATCGGCCAAAATTAGAATCGGCAGGTCAGACCTTTTAAAAAATCAGTAACTGGAATCAGCCAGGAAAAATGTAATCTGTGCATCTCTTACTACAGCGATACTCCTGTGTGTGAACCGATATTTAGGATAATATGGCCGCGTGGTGATCCTATGAACTTAAGTCACACTTGAACAACTATTACTTTGTGTTGTTGGCCAGAAAAATAGTAGTAAGACTTCTCTCTGTGTACACGTATCCTATACAAGTACAATTTTGGCTGTATTATTTGTGTCCCCCTCAAAAATTTCTCTTGAGAAATTTTATGATTATTGTCCCCCCCTACTGTTAGCTGAGATTTATGTCCATGAAATAAGGAAAGGATTGTGACTGCTTGATTGTGATTAAATTAGTACACCTACAAGTCTCACTTTCCATAGCGTCACTGATGGCCGTATGGGTTTTTCAAATTCCCTGTGAGCTTCTTATCAAAACAATATGGTTACAGTTCTTGTATGCAACAGGATGTCGCATGGTTGCAACGTAATTATTGGGCCTACATGGAACCCTCCATGCAGGTTTTGGTCGGCTTCACTGTTCCCTCTCTCACTTACATCATCATCATCATAATGCCCTCGGAGTGCAGTTCCCCGCCTCTCTTAAGCCTTGAAGAATAGGTGACCCTGATTGGCAAAGAGGGAAATCAACTAACTGCTCTCAATCATTGTTGAGGAATCAGTCCCCACATCTTGTGTCTCTTATCAACCCAGAGGAATGTCGACACTGAGCCGAATGAATGAATGGGAATAAAGAAAATGAAAGAGCAGCATATACGTATACATGAAAGGCTGCTATAATAGGTCATCAAAATTAAAGACATACACAGAAAATGTAGTTTATGTGTGTCCTTTTCTCCAGTACATAGCCTGCATTATACAGTTGAACTTCAAAAGTATGAATGCAGCAGCTACAGCCAGTTTGTTAGGTCCACCTAACTCAAAGTAATGCAGTCTAGTTCAACAGTCCTGCAGTGAATCCTCCTTCATGATAGTTAAGTTCAGTTTGTGTTGAAACTGTTTTACTGACGTGTTGGGGATTGTAGCATGGTATAAAATGCTTCCACACTGCCGACATGTTAACGTTATTGTTCGGTAAAATTGAATTGGTCTTTAGAATTATTAGGCCGAACACCAAAAGTGTTATTTTTACCATTTTCAGCCATATGCTCAGAGTTTTGCTACAGTTCCTGCAGTGAATATAGTGCAAATTCTCACACTTCCAAAAAGTCATGGACAAAATGTCCACATTCACAAATCATTATGTAACTTAATGCAATGGTATTTGCACACCTGTTGAATATTTTCTCACAAATAATTTTTTTCTAGTATAAACACAAGTCACTGCTTGAATCTGTTGCTACGACTCTCAAATGCTGTTTATTTTGCTCACAACTTTGAGACCACAGCTCTCTGCCACAGCCTTAGCAATGCAAGCTTTCAACAACACTATAACACTATAACTAACAATATAAAAAAAAGGTTTAAAACCTTCAAGTGCTTTTTGTTTGAGAGGAACCTCAAACAGGTCAGCCCTGTTCACAGGTTTACCAATGGGGTGTGAAGAAAACAGGAATAACTTCAACATTCTTTTAACCGGACTGGTGCATATGACTAATGAGAAAGAGGAACAAAACAACCACAGCCTCCCTTTCCAGAAAACATGCGGTGTAAACAATCTTTTTATTTCCTGACTGTCCTCATTCCATAGCTTATTAAAATGTTCACCCTTTCCTTCAGAAACACGTGCTGGGTTTTTGAGCCCGGCCAAGGAGATATACAGTGCCAGCATACAACATGTGTACACGTCAAATGCCAACACCATATCTCATGGTCCCTTTTTTGTTTCTGTCTTCCCCCTAGTGCCTGTAGGTTTTTTCCTCTTAGGTTTTTTTTTTTGATGGCCTTAACCTAGAGCAACAAATCTGTCTAGAAACACCCATCTGATTTTTAGACAATAGTACATCACATTGGAATCTATCCATGAGTTGTAGGCTACTCTAATCTGTGGAATCAGTATATTTTTGTAAACATTCTTGTAAGACTCAACCTTGATTCCCACAGAACATCAATATCTGCTAGCGTGACGCCTGAGCTACTGTCTCTACCTTATCGGTGTGACTGTCGTCTCCCTAACAAGAGAAATAACTAGAGGTAGAAGGTCAGTGAGCACTTGTGAGGTCACATGTGGACACAGCCCTTCAAACAGCTCACATTGATAAGGAGAAAGAGAATCAAAACAACCACAGCCTCCCTTTTCCAGTAAACATGCTGTATAAACAATATTTTTTTTTCCTGGCTGTCGTCATTCCATAGTTTACCAAGATGTTCACCCTGTTCATCAGAAACGTGCTTTGCAGTGTAATGAGTCTTACCGCATGTGTAAAAATAATAGATAAAACTATAATCACTGCTTGAATTCACACAAAAACATTGAGCCCCTTATGCCACCCACCCCAGCATGCAGAATGGGTGACGTTGTCTCGAAGATCTGGTTTCCATTGTTGAACCCTTGTAGGTGACACAGAGCTTCCCTCTGCATGTCACTTGTTGTTGTTTGTTGGAGCTTGGCACGCTATTACTATAACTTACAGCTGTTTTGGTGGACAGCACCTGGAAAAGGCCTCGATATCCCCTCTGTTTTCAGTGACATCTCCTGTAGTCCTTAATGAGTGTCCTGCTTTCAGGATGTGGTGCACTAATGGAAGTGCTTTCACTAATGAAACTTCTGTTTCATCACAACATTTTGCCTTTACAGTTGCAATGTTACAGCAACAGCACCCTGTGGGGTGCTGATGACAGCTGGAATGCCTCACCTCTCAGGTAGTAGGACACTGACCAATGACCTGGCTTCCTGTTTAGTAGAGGGAAAACTTCAAGCCATTTACTGATCACAAATAGGTAGTATTTCTTTCTTTCATGTGGTGTAACTTCAATGAATTCCATCACAGAATCACTATATATAAATAAAAATATATATAACATTTTGCCCAAGAACACCATGACATGCTGCCTGAAGGAGCCAGGGATTGAACCACTGATTTTCCAATTAACAGGCAAACTGCTCTACCTTCTGAGCCACAGACGTTGTTTATTGGATCCTGGCACGCTGGACCCTCACCTGAGCCAGCCCTAACTATAAGCTTTATCAAAGAGGAAAGTCTTAAGCCTACTCTTAAATGTAGAGATGGCGTCTGCCACCTGAACCCAAACTGGAACCTTGTTCTAAAAGAGAGGAGCTTGATAGCATGAAGGCTCTGGCTACCCTTTCACTTTTGGAGGCTCTAAGAACCACAAGTAACCCTGCATTCGGGGAGCACAGTGCTCTGGTTGGGTAGTAAGGTACTATGAGCTCTTTAAGATCTTTAAGAGTTTAACATTAGAAAAATACAGGTCATCTTGTTTTCAACATCCTGAAGGCACATTTGAAATTTAGCTAACTGATTAGTTTCATCTGGCTTGATCGATAGATATAACTGAGTATCATCTGCATAACAATAAATTTCCTAATAATATGGAATCATAAATAAAGTGAACAGGATTGGTCCTAGGACTTAAACCAGCTTAGAGCGGTTCCTCTAATGCCAATTAAATGTTCCAGTCTCTGTAATAGGATCTAATGGTCAATGCCATCAAATGCAGCACTAAGATCTAATAAAACCAGTACAGAGACAAGTCCTTTGTCTGATGCAATAAGGAGGTCGTTAGTAATTTTCACCAGTGCTGTCTCTGTGCTATGATGAGCTCTAAATCCTGACTGAAAATCCTCAAATAAACTATTGCTCTGTAGAAAGTCACACAGCTGTTTAGCAACTGCTTTCTCCAGAACCTTAGAGAGAAATGGAAGGTTAGATATAGGTCTATAGTTGGCTATAACATCCGGATCAAGTTTGGGCTTTTTCAGAAGAGGTTTAATTACAGCTACTTTAAAGTACTGTGGTACATAGCCTGTTGATAAAGATAGATTGATCATATCTAGTAGAGAAGTGCTGACTAAGGGTAAAACATCTTTAAGCAGCCTAGTCGGGATGGTGTCTAAGAGGCAGGTTGATGGTTTAGATGAAGAAATTATTGAAGTTAGTTAGTAAAGATTGAGGGAAGCAAAGCAGTCTAAACATATATCGTGTTTTACTGCTGTTTCTAAGGTTCCTGAGTTTAGAGATAAGTCGGTGCCAGTTAAGGGCAGGTCTTGGTGAAATTTGTTTCTAATAGTATGAAGTCATTACTCTTGTGAACTATGGGAATACTTGGATTCCTTAATTTGCGAGTTTCATTGTTACACCATGGAGCTTTGAAATATCATCTTCCTTTTTAAAGGAGAGTGTCATTCGCAGTGAACCTGCAGCACTATAAAGAAGATGATACATTTGGGAAGGACTAAAATTAGCATAGGGATCCTCCGTTACTTTGAGACATGGTAATGAATTAAAAGCTGATGGAATCTCTTTCTTAAATTTAGCTACGGCACTATCAGATAGACATCTCACATTGAGTCTAATGGCGTGTAGTCCAGCAATAGGAACTTAAAAGTTATGGTCAGATAGAAAGGATTCTGTGGGAACACTATTTAATGTTCAATTTCAATACCATATACCAGATCAAGGTCGAGGGTGTGGTTGAAACAGTGAGTCAGTTTATAAACACTCTGAGAGAAGCCAGTGGAATCTGAAAGAGAGATAAATACTAAAGCTATCATTCTCAACGTCCACATGAATATTAAAATCCTCTACAATAATATCTTTGTCCATTTTAAGGACTAAAGTTGACAAAAACTCTGCAGTATGGACCAGGTGCTCCGTACACTATAACAAATAGAATTAGTTGCAGTTTTTTTCCAGGTTGGGTGTGAAATACTAAGAACAAGGCTTTCAAATGAGTTTAGAGTTGATTAGTTGAAGATAGCTGCATCTCCACCTACTCGGCCTGTGCCACGAGGAATTAATTTAGGCTAACATATTCTCCATCACCCAGCCAGGTTTTAGTAAGACAAAATGAATCAATACTATAATATATACAATACATGATATTAATTAATCTACTAGTATACCTTTAGAAGAGAGAGATCTGATGCTTAAGAGTTCACATTTTATTCTCCTATTGTTTTGCACAATTGCACTGGTGGTTTAAATTTTTGTTATTATTTTATGTACGGAATCCCCAGATTATTTGAAATTTATATTGAGACAAATTATTATTAAATAATTGCACTATGAGTGGTATTTACTTTAGAAAGACTGGGATACTCTTTTTGTACCCAATCATGTTACTATCCTGTTGCCAGTTAACATAATAATTGTGATTGAGATGTTCAGCAGGTTATTTTTTTTGTCACAACTTTTCCGTCTTTTTTTGAAACTTGTTGCTGGCAGCCAATTGGAAGTGGGCAACAACACTAACATTTTCAGTTTCAACGTTTGACAAGTTGTCTATGTATGTCTATTTTTAATTAAATATGGGGTTTCAGTGTTTTGCATATCATCACATTTTGTATCTATTTACATTTTACACTGTATTTCCAACTTTTTTGGAAACTGGGCTGGGTCTGATTTCATTATTTCTCAAAGTTTTCACCCTGTCCATCAGAAACATTTCTGCATGTATTCAAAGACACGCTAGATCTCTTCCCATTAAATATAAGTCTTATGAAATGTAATACTTAAGTAAAGAATCTAAGCACTTTTTGAGAAAGTACTATATAATGGCTATTTTTTCTTGGTAGACGAAAAGATCTGAGCCTTTTACAAAACTCTGCTGAGAAACATTCTTGAAGTGATGGATGCACGTGACTTGCAATAAAAGCTGAGACTATTGTGTTGACATTGTTTACATGTTCCAAATCAACTTCATTTGTTCACAGAAAGCCTGAGCTTGTTTGACCAGTTTATTTCTCATTATTTGTGTACAGGGTTTTTCCCAGCAGGAAATAAAGCAGATTAAATTAGCTCCACTGTGTGCAGCTACAACTAAAGTTGGACGATCTCTTTTTTCATATCGTTCAATTATGGCTACTCGAGATCACCAATAGGCGATCCGATTCCCACAGGGCCGTGTTATGCAGCAACATACCAGTGAAATGCCAGCATGGAAGATTTAGGCTTTATTCATGTATTTGGGCCTATTCTTATCTTTAATACCACAATGCAAATTACATCCATAACTTAATCACTAATCGGGGTGTCAGATCCACAGAAAGAGAAGGCAGGCAAACTGGTCTGTAAATAAGGATTTAATATTTACTCCTGCTGATTAACGGGGTTCAGCTGGCAGACCTCCTCCAGAAACATCTCTCAATAGAAAGTAGGCCTACAGAATGATGGTGCAACCGTGGCTCCACACACACGCAGGGAGAGAGGGAGGTGGGGTGCGTGCAGTCGATATTGACTAGCAGCTACATATGGCTGACAACCGAGCTGTATTCTAACTTTAACATAGCAATAATTATTAGTTAGACTCCTTGCTTGCTGACTTATAACTTATTTGAGGGTAGGTCTCACACATTGTGTTAAGAACATAGATAGACTAACTTCTCAGAGTTAAGTTGAAGGCTTTAGTTTTGGAGAAATTTGAGGAGCGTTGTTCATGATACTTCCGTTCAACTCTGGATTGATTCAGGAATCTTCTTTGCGCAGAGAAGCTGGCACCAATACTTCCCTCCAGCCCATGATCGTGTTTTGATTCGACTGTGCACAAAAAGGGTGGGATATTCACAGACGGGTCCGTTGTCAATGTGTTTGTGAGAGAGAGGGAACGAGCAAGAGAGTGAGAGGAGGGGCTGAGCGAATCTATGAGCTGCACACAGCAAATACGATTTTACCCATTTTAAATGGGAAAAAATCAAATAAAAATCAATATGCGGCGGTCAGCATTGACTGCGACGCTCTGAAACTGTGGCGATTTTGGGGGGGAGCCAACAGGGGCCAGTGCCCCTGTAACACAAACCTTGGACCCCCCTATGGCCCCCTTCTGAATGGAAAGTGTACAATAATCATAGTAATATATGTTCCTTGCAATGATATGTCGCTGATACGAAAGGCGGAACAAATGTGTCTCAACTAGTCGGATCCTTTAGGATGTTAAACTGCCCCTGTCCGGTGTCATGCCAAGGCAGTTATCCCTGAGAAAGTGTTCCCACTGCCGCGGAAGCACACGTGCATGCAACGGTGAAGGCGGACTTTCGACTTCATGAAAATAAATGAAAAATATAACATGTGGATTGTTTCATCTATTGTTGTAGTATTGTTTTATCATCGAGGATTTTGCAGAGCAAGCTAGCACACGGATTAGAAGAACATTTTTATAGGCTGACGTTAACGTTACGTGTTATTGAACTTCGTATTATTCATTGCACTGAATTGAGAATGTCTAAACAAAACGAGCATATAGGTTCCCTCGTAAAGCAAACATTTATTTTACAACAGTCTGACGATGTTATAATTGACCACATAGCTGATTACTTAGTCATCCATGTTACTGTTTGGAAGGCTGTCACCTTTTTCAAGTAAGCTGCTTCTACAAATATCTACACCATCTAAACTGTAAAATCAACATCACTGTAATCACTTTAACACATTGGTCGCCTCAACGTTACATCCACTTGACTCGAAATGTACATTAAACTGAATGCAACATTGTAGACAATATTTTGTCCTTGTAATCCATGTTTCCATTGCCTGGATAGCCTTTGGATATTGCTGGAAATAGTTCTGTCCCCCTCCTTAAAGGGTAAATTAGTATCCTAAAAATGTAATAATGCATTGCATTTAAACAGCACTTTTCATACACAAAAAGTGGTAACAGTAGCCTACTGGTCCTACCAGGCTTGATGTGCAGTCTGCCAAAATATGTATACCTGTCCATAATGCACAGATGATTATCCCCCTCTTATTGTTCTCTCTCTGTTCCCCAAAACATAGAAACCTAGACTGCGTAAATGATTATGCATCCCTTTGCTCGGGGCCAGACGCCTGATTCTGCCCTAGGCAGCAGGTCTCTGGATCAGCTGTATATGTGTTTTAGTACTTCTTGTTTTGTTCTCTTTTCTTAATAAATTCTTCAAAGACAATGGTTGGTTGTGACTCAATTATTTGCTTAATCCCTCACCAGCAAGATACAATTTCCATGACATGTATCACTTTCTAGTTGAATCAATCTTCCTTCACCATGTCTGTGTGTGGCTGGGTGTGTGTGTCTCTCTCTCTGTGTGAAGTAACTTGCTGGGCAGCTGGGCAGAGCAGCAAGGAAAGGCAGCCCCCCTCAGGGTCCTAGCGCCTGACCCCAGTGTTTAATCTGTAACAACGCACTGTATTTTTTAAGGTTACTAGTTACTACAGGTGGTGGAAAGGAAATTCGCAATTACTTTAATATTGAACTTCAGAACAGTACTAGAAAATGTACTTAGCTTAGATACGTGTTATTTTTCATGTTTAGTGAAACAGGTGACAGGTGAGATGTTGGGCGTGTCGTTGGACAGGTGGGCTTGTGTTGGAGGTAGGGAGGGAGAGAGGGAGGGATGGGAGAAGAAGAGTATTTATGCAGGTGCATTTCTGATGATTGCAGCTGATGACTCTGACTTGCAGCGATGGCTTTCTGCAAAGTGATCTGTGTGGCGACTCTGCTGACTCTCCTGTCACAAGGTAAGAACCCTCCTCACTGATGTAGTAGAAAATGATGACTTCTAATTTGAATTACATACATTTGTTTAAAATGATATGGTTATTATGAAAAACACTGCATTTGCCTCCACGTGTAGTTTTTTGAACTTCATGCACAGCCTATTTTTTCTATTAAAGTTTCTGTGTTTATTGCAAGACTTTGTTTAATGTGATTCTAATTTAGTTTTACCCACAGTAGCATTTTGAAGCTACAGTATATCCATACACACACCTGTGATTTGTGCTTCTGATTGACAAGACAGCATGAAACAGACCCAAAATCTTCTTCTCGCAGAACATTCTTAAATAAATATTCAAAACTTTAAGTTGATCTAGATTTGAGATGTTTTATTAAATGGTAAACTCTATCTTCATGTAATAAGTTGGTGTAAATGCTGGAATAATGTTCTTCTATACAAGCCTAAAGTACTATCATGTGTTGGATTTTTTTTATGTTTTTGGCAAGTAAATAAGTCAAAGAGAAAGTTATTAGAAGCATGAATAGTGCTGTCAAAATCCTGAAACGTCGTTACAAACACCTGAGTGCAGAGGAGGTGTCCACTGTGGTGCTGAAATAACTGCAAAATTTTTAGGCCAATTTTAGTACAATAACCTCACAAATCAGGGCAACCGCATTCCTCTTTGACAGAAAGACAAGATATTATGGCAAATAAGACAGAAGAGCGCTGCAATACTTATCAACAACACAATGTCCTGACAACTGGCCAGCTACAGCAACACACACAGTTTAATACCCACAAGCACATAGACTGTTGATGCTCAGTGGCAACCTGACCCCGAAATGACAAAAGCATTTTAAACAGGGGCACTACGGCAAATAAGATTAGGCCAAACCAAATCCCTTGAAAAAGCACTTACTTACTGTTTGAATTGTATCCATGAAACCTTGATTTGAGCAAAATCTTCAAAATGTCCTTAGTAAGTACAAAAAACAATCTAATTTGTGAGTATGCCACCCTCTCTTCCTGTTCCTTTCTCTCCTGTCTCTTCTTGCAACAACTTTTATGTCTGAATGGCATGACTAGCTTGCAGGTGAGCTCTGCTGGTCTGCTTGTCAGATTTTGCACTTCACCCATAGACTGTATAAAAAAAAGTCACATGATCAAATAGAAATTTAAGATTAGGTAACAATATGCACATATTACCCAGCAATCATCATTGCACACATAATCCATGTAAATAAATACCAAAGAAAATAAGACAATATTCATTCTGTATAATCTGTGGAATATATTTATTTTATACTTTGCTTGCTTGAGACTTTTTTTTGGTAAAACTACTGACTGACACCATGGCAAAGGTGGATGTGCACATTTGAGGGTATGATCTCTTTAGCATTATTCATGTATAAAGTGACGTGCAAATCTAATGTTTGATTTATGTATCTTTAGACAATAGCCCCGAATGTAGCTCAACAACATCAACAAAAATATTTCCCTATTAATAGGCTAATGATATTCATGAAGCAGCCTGTCTCGTAGGTCTTCAAAGAACGGCTACTCACAATAATATTGCTTTATTTTGGTTGAAGTTCACCTGCTTTTTTTTGGTTGAAGTTCACCTGACGTGACCCTGCCTCCGTCATGCAGCATGCCTGCATTTCTAGTGAGGAGAGAGAGAGAGAGAGAGAGAGAGAGAGAGAGAGCGAGAAAGATGCAAGCAGTCCCAAACAGGTTGTGTGTCTGTCAGACGGTGTGAAGAGGATATTAGCAGAACAACAAGGAAAGCTCAGCAGAGTACAGGGCAGGTAGATTTTGTTAAAATATTATAACTTTATTCTTATTAGATTGCGATTTTATTCTTGTAATAGTACACCTTTTTAAATATTACCAAGTTATTCTGCAAAAAGAAAACAGATATGTGGGAGAGATTTTGGATGTGCACAATGTTTTAGACATGCGGAGAAAAACTTCAGAAACTCAGGAGCTATTAAAGTCCAGGGGATAACTGAATTAAAATTAATTGATTAATCATTGGTGCCACATGCACATTTAAAGATGTTACTTCAGTCACGCCTACATGTGTGCTGACTCAGCAGGGATGAAATTAAATGAGAAAAGTTGATCTACAGGAGAAACATATCTGACAGCAATACAGAATGCCTGAGAGCGTTACTGCATCATATTACACTATATTTTTATATTTTGAATTATTACCCAAATTTTGTGTTTCTCTTCATATAAATAAAATACATTATGTCAGTAAACTGGTGCAGAATTTTGCCAGAATGCAGGAAATTAAGTTTTTTAAACTCAATTTTCAGGTGGGCTAAGAACTTTTCAAGAGCCTGACAACAGCTCTGGCTGAGATGCATTTTTAGTATGTAACTGATAAAGTTCAGCTCCTAACCTGGCGGGGCCCTCTTCCGTCACGGCCCCTGTACAGTGGGGCCCCAATACAGCTGCACTAATCATACCTACGCCCCTGTTTCAAGGACAATTATTGAAATAATAGGACAGAATGTTAAACATTACCCCATTTCACACTTTTTAGGTTTTTCAACTGTTATCTAGTCATTCATACTTAATGAGATAGAAAATCCATTCAAATATCAAAATGTTCCACATTGTTCCTACTTTCTAATAATTCAAATTTCAAATCCTATTGAAACTGTTCAAAATATTAACTTTCTCTGAAACTTTGTTAAAATGAAAGTCAGTCCCACTAATTCATACACATAGAAATGCCATTCAAACTTTAAAACATTTAAGACTTCCTCAAGTTAATTCAACTTTTTCACATAAATTATACTTGTTACACAGTCACAAGTCAAGTTTCATGTAACTTTCAGCCCTTTTCTGACTTTATGAGTGTGTGTGGGACAGATGGGTCGCAGCTAAAGTAGGAGGACCAGCTGACTGAGTTGGATTTCACTTTAAAATCTTGTAAGAAATTGCCAACTGCCACGTAGATTTTCAAAGGAACTGAGCTAAAAATTTTAGGAGGAAGGCAGAAAGGTGGACATTTTTAAATTGCTTTCACAAACACATTTTTGACACCACACACACAAATCTCACACAGCATCTTCAGGTGGATCTTCTCTCTCTGTTTACTTAGGTGATAAGAGTTACGGTCTGTTTGGTGTCATTTCCAATTTTCGAAGTTAAAGCCCAATGTTGGGAACCTTATCATAACAGGAAAGTCAGGATGAGCAAGGCTTGATATCAACAGGAAGAAAAGGCTCAACCTATTTTTTCAAAATAAAAGCCCCAGGCAGTAACTGTTTCAGTAATAGTGACTTGACAGAGACCTCAGGATAAGGCTTTTTCAAAGTATAAGCCCCTACAATGGAACTGTAAATTAACTGGTGTAACTGGCTGCCTACAGACTGCATGGTCCTTACTCGAACCGGCGACCTCGGGTGTAGGAGGCTGACACGATGACAACCCTTGTGTACTAGCGTTGGTCACCAGTGCGTCTCTTAAGGTGTCGGGAGGTGAAGTTTACTCACTGCACAGCTTCACTGGCTTCCATTAGACTGGCAACAATGGATTGACCTAATTTTTTCCAGTCCCAGACAGTAGCTGTACTTGTGTAACAGGGAACTCATGACAAGGCTGTTTTTTCAAAATAAAGGCCCTTTAAAATTCCCCAATGCTCACAACAAACGATGGATGACCTAGTTTTTGTTTAAATAAGAGCCCGACCACACAGTAAAAGGAAAAACACGTCTATTCATACTGTACGTGTACCTGCAGGCACACAAACACACTGCAGGCTACTTAAAATGAGCTAATGAAGTCAGT
>NC_060151.1:29118301-29150783 GCF_021292245.1 Micropterus dolomieu
ATATCAAAATGTTCCACATTGTTCCTACTTTCTAATAATTCAAATTTCAAATCCTATTGAAACTGTTCAAAATATTAACTTTCTCTGAAACTTTGTTAAAATGAAAGTCAGTCCCACTAATTCATACACATAGAAATGCCATTCAAACTTTAAAACATTTAAGACTTCCTCAAGTTAATTCAACTTTTTCACATAAATTATACTTGTTACACAGTCACAAGTCAAGTTTCATGTAACTTTCAGCCCTTTTCTGACTTTATGAGTGTGTGTGGGACAGATGGGTCGCAGCTAAAGTAGGAGGACCAGCTGACTGAGTTGGATTTCACTTTAAAATCTTGTAAGAAATTGCCAACTGCCACGTAGATTTTCAAAGGAACTGAGCTAAAAATTTTAGGAGGAAGGCAGAAAGGTGGACATTTTTAAATTGCTTTCACAAACACATTTTTGACACCACACACACAAATCTCACACAGCATCTTCAGGTGGATCTTCTCTCTCTGTTTACTTAGGTGATAAGAGTTACGGTCTGTTTGGTGTCATTTCCAATTTTCGAAGTTAAAGCCCAATGTTGGGAACCTTATCATAACAGGAAAGTCAGGATGAGCAAGGCTTGATATCAACAGGAAGAAAAGGCTCAACCTATTTTTTCAAAATAAAAGCCCCAGGCAGTAACTGTTTCAGTAATAGTGACTTGACAGAGACCTCAGGATAAGGCTTTTTCAAAGTATAAGCCCCTACAATGGAACTGTAAATTAACTGGTGTAACTGGCTGCCTACAGACTGCATGGTCCTTACTCGAACCGGCGACCTCGGGTGTAGGAGGCTGACACGATGACAACCCTTGTGTACTAGCGTTGGTCACCAGTGCGTCTCTTAAGGTGTCGGGAGGTGAAGTTTACTCACTGCACAGCTTCACTGGCTTCCATTAGACTGGCAACAATGGATTGACCTAATTTTTTCCAGTCCCAGACAGTAGCTGTACTTGTGTAACAGGGAACTCATGACAAGGCTGTTTTTTCAAAATAAAGGCCCTTTAAAATTCCCCAATGCTCACAACAAACGATGGATGACCTAGTTTTTGTTTAAATAAGAGCCCGACCACACAGTAAAAGGAAAAACACGTCTATTCATACTGTACGTGTACCTGCAGGCACACAAACACACTGCAGGCTACTTAAAATGAGCTAATGAAGTCAGTGTGACATTCACATTTTCCAACTTTTTCAAGGACTTTATTATCGTGGGTCAGTGGGTAGCACAGTCCATGGGGACTTATCTTGTGAACCGGAGGGTCAACGATTCAAGTGCAGCACGGATCATTGCGTAAAGTGCCCATGAGCAAGGCCCTGAAATCCTAGCTGCTCCCTCTGTGCTGCACAATGGCCCCTATAAGGATGGGTCAAATGCAGAACACAAATTTTGTTGCACTCTGTATAATTGTATCTGACAATAAAAGCTGATTAGCTTATTATTATCTACTTTCAACTACAAACTCCAAACAAACCTTAAAATTTTCCACATTTGTAATACATTATAGGTATCAAATATTTAATTTAATTTAATTTATAACATTTCTCATGTTTCTAAGTCTTCATAGTCCTTTAGCTACTTGTTCATGGAAATTAAAGCCAGCAATGCAGTTTAGTGTCAGCTTTTCAACAATCCTTAAAATATTCTACGTCTTTCATACATTTATGTTAATTATATAAATTTTTCCCGAAATCTAGTTTAGTGCAAGCTAACTAGGTAAGTTCAATTGTGCTTGATTTGACAATTGAAGGCACTGAATTTATTTTCACACATACATTTAATTCTGCAGCTTAAAGCCACCTTAAAAATGTACTTTCTTATTCTTTTCAGTCTGTCCTTGTAGTAAGAGTTTTTTTGGAAGCATGCAATAAAAGTAACATTTGTGGATTTAATTTAAGCCAATTATGAGAACTCTTTTATTCAGGGAAATATGGATAGATTACACAAACAGATGGACAACAGCAATTTCAACCTAACCTAACAGATTGTTTGAATCACTGTACCAACAACGTGTGACTAAAGATTTGTTTGCAAAAAGAACATCTGTTCACTGAACACTTCGTCGTCCACGAGCAGAGTGAGCCCTCCTCCACATTACACAGAAATTGGGGAAAATAAGGACTCAACAAATGCAAAGTTAATTTCTGTAACAGGAAAAAAAAATTTCAGCCTGTTAGCTGAGAGGGGAAAGGGCGTAAGGTTTGTCATTTTTGTGTTTGAGTTTATTAAGAAATGTTACAGATGATCACAAAATTCCTTGCATGCAAATATCAATGTCAATATAGCAAAGACATATCAGTGAATATAAATACAAAATTACTGTATCATAAATATTTTGTTTGTTTTATGTTTTCAGAGTCTCACTCACAACTAAGTGGTAAGTCGAAGTTTCTACTCACACTTTTTTACTTCTCGTCTGTCATTGGGACATTTTAAACATGATTTTGGGACGTAACATGATGTAAATAGCTTTTTATTGTAATTATTTCCCCACTTTGTCTTTGTCTCTCTCCTCAGTCTGTGGTCGACCTACATTCAAAACCAGGATTGTTGGAGGACAGGTGGCCACTCCAGGCAGCTGGCCCTGGCAGGCCAGTCTGCAAAACTCTGGGTCCCACTTCTGTGCAGGAACCCTCATTAACAATCAATGGGTGCTGACTGCTGTTCAGTGCTGCTCAAGGTAAGCAGTGAGGATGAGGCTGCAATAAAAAACAACATGCCATATAGTGGCCTAAACAGCCTGTCTAAGGCCGTGGTTCCTAACTTAGGGGCAGGAATCTCTCCAAGGGGTCGCAGGAAAAAGGATTTATAGGACAGGAAACATGAAAAATATTATTCTGCTTCTGAAATTTGACTGATATCACCATCCAAGGAGAAACACTGTGTTGTTTCAACCTGTGATGTTGGGTAGCAAGTGGACAATGATTCATTTTGATGGGTCATCAGCCAAAAAGGATGGGTACTGCTGCTCTAAGAGGCAGGGGAGAAAATTAAAGAGGGGTATTCTAGCAAGAGTTTAGGACGCATTTTAGGATTATTTTTGATATAAGTAGCTCTGTAGGCAAGTTTGGCATCTGAAGCCATCTGGTTTCCATTTGTAGTCTGACTAATATTAACCAATGAGGTTTGAGTGGCCTTTAATTGCATGCAGGTTAACAGTCGTTGAGGAGAGCAAGACATGAAACACATTGTCTCTAATGCAATCTCTGAACCCGTTGGCTATCATCTGACAGCAATTTAGCTTTTATCAGCTTTGTAAACTGGTTACTTCCAGTCATAGACGTCTCCATCTCCATTCTCGCGTCACAAGTTGCTAATCGGACTGTAAACATTAGGTGGATCTCAAGTCTCTTATTTGTAGTTTCCTCGCTCCTCGCTTGAACTACAAGTTGTTTTGCTCCACCATCTTGCCGACCGTCCCAAAGCTCTTATTTTGCCCTGAGGAGCTCTGAGTGAAAATACAGCTTTGGGCAGAAGTCTTTTAGTGACCGACACGTACCTTTACTGGAACGCCTTAATTGATTGGACGCTGCAGCTGATCAGACTGATGTGATGTATCGCAACATTGTTTCATACCGGAGTGAAGACAGATAGGCCTAATTTAAACTTGTGTATCACTGCCAAGTTTTCTATGCGATTTGTTTTATGATTCGCTGTCTTGTTAAAATCTGTGTTCACTGTAGGTCTGAACAACAAAAGCCCCACAAATAACTTTCTTCATGTATTAGAAAGAATTTTCTTTTATCTTATTTCCCCCATTAACTTTTATTATGGAGACAATTAAAGTCAGAGAATTAAAGTTGCTCCTGTGCAACAAAAGCATTAAGAGTAGTGTTAAAGGTTATGAAAAGATGAAATAAACGATAGCCTAAAACTGAGTGTAGGCTTTGAGTTAAATCATTTTTCTGACAAAAAAGACACCATGATGATCTGGGTTATTCAATAATGAATTCACAATCAGAATATCAATAAATACAGATGCAGATAATGAATAAAAAATGTAAACACATTCTCCCCATAGAAATGATCCTGTGCCTTTGAGCAGGACACAGTAGGTTATAACTACAGACTGCAGGTTGTTGTTCCCTTGCAGGTGTTTGTTAAAAAGGTCACAACTACAGAGAGGAGGCATGAACATTCTGATCTGCAGTGATAACTGTTTGACTCCAGCAGAATCCGCACAGTGCACATGTGTGCAGACCCAAATTCCATCAAAAGTCTTTCCAGCTGACTACTTTGATCAGCTGATCAGCTGTGATCAGCTACCACTTTCATCAAAAATTGGATGCTGCTTTTCGTAACGCTTTGGAGGAAAGGACTTTCCATGTCTGTAAAAACACATTTCTTCGTTCCTTCTCTCCTTGCATGATTTCCTTGCATCTCTCCATGCAGCCCAGTGGGACTAAGACGCAAGGAAAGGACACAAGTGAGGGAAACGTCGATACAATTAAGAGAATTGGGATGCACCCATCAAATGCAAAATGTAAAAGGAAGTCTTGGCCTGGATACACGCTAGCTACACCATGTGCCCAGAACATTGCCTCTTGCCACCAGAGCCTAAATCCTCGGCAGACTGCCCTCATCATGCCGCCCAGAGAAATAGACATTTCTTAATTCCACGTGTCTTTGTTCCCTCTCCCTTTGGAATCAATAGAGTTCAAGCTTTTGGACTGAGACACAAGGATAGACTCACGTTTGGGCTGTTTTATCGCTGCAATGTACACTGGGAGAAAAGATCGTTTTGCTGTAAAACAAACTGTTGATATTAGAGATGTTTTTCAGTTCAGAGAAGTTCATCCTTAGTTTTCTGTTGGTCTCCACAGCAACAGATGCAAAGGTCTTGACTAAAGTTCTGCTTTTCATGTCTTTGCACTGTTTTGTTTTTCTTGTGATTACCTCAGTCCAGGCGTAAGCACGAGCACCCTGGTTGTGTCTCTGGGTCTCCAAAGTCTACAGGGATCAAACCCCAATCAAGTGTCTCGGACAGTATCACAGATCATCGTTCATCCCAACTTTAACGCTGTAACTTTTGACAACGACATCTGCCTCCTGAAGCTCTCCTCACCCGTGACTTTCACCGCCTACATCCTGCCCGTCTGTCTGGCAGCCACAGGCAGCACCTTCTACAAGGGGACTCTCTCCTGGTCAACCGGCTGGGGCAATGTTGGAACTGGAGGTGGGTCAGAAAGGACCTGGATTACATTTATTTTCAGAGACAGTCTGATTACAGACACATTACACATCACTTGATAAAATAATTTTAGATTTCATCCTGACTGGTTCCACTGGGGTTGCAGCTGAAAAGAAGTTATTCATAACACAATAGCTTCTCATTTTATTATAATGAGATTGTTGTCACAGTTTATAACAATAAGACTGCAGTAAGTAACGTTACTGTAGTGATAATAATGATAATAATAATAATAATAATAATAATAATCTTTTCAAAAACAAGTTACAAAGTGCTTTAACAAGTGTAAAGACAATAATACCCAAGAGACAATAATACAAAAACAATACAAGATAAAAGCATGAAAAACATTGAAAAGACTAAAATACACGTTTAAGATAAATATAAAATAAATAAAATAAAAGAGATAAAATAAAGTCAAATAAGATCGGGAAAGGCTCTCCTATAAAAGTATGTTTTAAGAAGGGACTTAAAAGAGTTCACTGACTCAGCCGACCTGATTTCCTCGGGCAGGCTGTTCCAGAGCCTCGGGGCCCTGACAGCAAACGCTCTGTCCTCCTTTAGTTTTCAGTCGAGACTCTGGAACAGACAGCAGACCTCTGCCCGAGGATCTCAAGGTACGTGCTGGTGTGTATGGGACTAAAAGGTCAGAAATATAACAAGGCGAGAGGCCATGAAGAGCTTTAAATGTGATCAATATAATTTTAAAGTCAATTCTAAAACATACTGGGAGCCAGTGTAATGAAGCTAAAATAGGAGTAATGTGGTCATATTTCTTTGTTCTGGTTAAAAGCCTGGCAGCTGAGTTCTGGACAGTCTGGAGTCGATCAATAGATTTTTGGGTTAAACAGGTGAAAAGGCTGTTGCAATAATCCAGGCGTGATGAGATGAAGGCGTGTAAAATGGTCTCAGTGTCCTTAAAAGTTAACATAGATCGAATTTTTGCTATATTTCTAAGTTGATAAAAACATGATTGAACAAGCTTTGTGGTGTGCTGCTCGAAATTTAAATTACTATCAAACCAAACACCATGGGTCGTCCACTGTGTTGTCTTGTGCCTTATGTTGCATTATTGTATAAAATGCGGGTCACTGGGACGGTGGAGAAACTGTGTACCTGAGTATCAGTAAAACAACAGTAAATCTAAAATGAACGTTACGAAGCAAACAGCAGTAGATCCATGCTCGTGGTACACAGGATAGTAACGTGTATTGTGTAACCTGTAATTGTCCACTGTTAAACTCAGATAAAACTGGGGCCCAAACACCTCAGAGATGCATTATCTAAAGATATAGTTACTCTGGATTAAATGTGTGTATTCGTAAATTTCATAACATGACATAAATGTATACTATTAATTTAATAATATACTGTTAGTATAATATTAATATATTATTTTTTTCCTGTGGCCAAATGTTAATAATAATATAAAGAGTACAGTCTAGACCTGCTCTATATGAAAAGTCAAATGAGATAACTTTTGTTATGAATTGGCGTTATTAAATTAAATTTGAATTACTGCAAGTGTTTTGAAGTTTGTGGTGGACCTGTCCTTTGGTTTAACGCAAGAGTTACTCATTGTACCTTTAATGGGCTAAGACATTGTAAAATCACTGGCATGGTCCTTTAGGTTCAAGTAGTGAGAATGTTTTCTTGATCCACAGAGGAACACCTGGAAACACTTGAGGTGTGCCACAGATCACTCATATATTTATTAAAGTGTCCATTTTGTGTGAAACCATTTAAACTTTTTTTACTGAATTGTCTCTCTCCAGTGTCCCCTCCTTTCCCACAAAACCTAATGGAGGTGCAGAAACCGATTGTGGGGAACAGAGAGTGTAACTGTAACTACAGAGTGGGTGCGATCACAGACAACGTGATCTGCGCCGGGTTAACTGCTGGAGGAAAAGGCATCTGTCACGTGAGCATTTTTACACCTGTGTTTGTGTCAGATTTCACCATTTGCAAAGATTCTTTCTCCTAAATGTTTCTCTTCTTTAAGGGTGATGGAGGAGGTCCGCTGGTGAGCAAGCAGGGCAGTCGCTGGATCCAGGCGGGAATTGTGACTTTTACCAGTAGCAAGGGCTGTGCCCAGCCTAATATCCCATCAGGCTACACCCGAGTGTCCCAGTATCAGTCCTGGATCAACAGCCAGATCACCAGCAACCAGCCAGGCTTCATCACCTTTAAATCCACTGGGACTGACGGTGACCTCAGCATTACCTGCCCTGGCCTGCCATCATCAATACCCCAAGGTGAGTGCCTACCATGTCCAGACTTTTGTCTACATCTCACCTTGGAAAGCTTAATATTAAATATTTTCTTCCTCTTCTAGCAAACAGTTTCATATTTTGTTTCAGATGCATTCATTTACTGTTTTACGATATGAAGTGCAATTGTATGGTGATGCACTGTTGTATATCATGAGGTTCATGGCAGCACCATAGCTGTTTATAAAACAACATTATACAATTGTGATCACAGGGGTGCGACTCTTTGTAAAGAGTAAACCTAATTTCATGTGTAAAATCAGTGGAGGGCCCCTTTAACTTCAGCTACTGACATGTTTTTGTGACATTAAGACATCATCAGGGACTTGAGCAATAACAGTAGTAGTATTAGTATAGTAGTATTATTACAACTTATTAGTATTAATAAGATTATCAGCAGTAGAATAACGTATGTTCTTTTCAGCCTGTCCTCACCAGAAAAACAGCCGCATAGGTTGATTATTCAAGCAACTTACTATGACTCTTATAGACATTTTTTAGGCTGGGACCCCTAGTGGTCATAAGACGTAACAAAAGAGGAAGACAGCTGATACATTTTGGTTTATTGAAGACTTTTGTGGTCATAATGAGTTCTAGGGGAATATTAAAAACAACCGCAAACTCCTTTTCTGTAAGTGGAAATTATTTTCCAGTCTGTTATCTGAGAGAGGACAGGGTTAAAAGTCACTTATTAAACATCTTTGTGTTTGAATGAGTTAGTATTGACAAAATTCTTCCCATGTTAATGACACATACATTTTCACATGAATTGCTGTTTCAAGCAAGCGAGTCTCACTCACAGCTAGATGCTAAATCAAAGTTTCACTGCTAATTTTTGTCCATCTATCATTTCGACATTTAAATATGTTGTTGGACGTAAACGTTTTAAAATAGTTCTATTATTATTAGTATTTGCTGTCAACCCATATTGTTCACTCTGTCTCTTTATTGTCTCTCTCCTCAGTGTGTGGTCAGCCAAAACTCAACACCAAGATTGTTGGAGGACAGGTGGCCTCTGTAGGCAGCTGGCCCTGGCAGGCCAGTCTGCAAACCTCTGGCTCCCACTTCTGTGGAGGAACCCTCATCAACAATGACTGGGTGCTAACTGCTGCTCACTGCTGTGCAAGGTAACAAGTGAGGGTAGGGTCGTTACAAAAAACCAACATGCCATCCAGTCCTGTAAACAGCCATCCTTGGAACCTTTGCAACTCAGTTTTAAATGATTTAAATGATCATTCATCATCATTCAAGAAGAAAATCTTTGTTGTTTCAACTTGTGATTATGGGTAGCAAGCAGACAATGCTTCATTTTTTAAGGGGCCCCAGCCAACAAGATTGGGAAGAACTGCTCTAAGAGGCAGGGAGAAAAAATTAAAGCGTCACTGAAGAAAGAGTATAGGCTGCATTTTAGGGTTATTTTTTGCCCTATGTAGAGCTAACCTAAAGTGTAACGATAGGGGCGGAGAGACATTAAGACCTTAAGTATTGTAATTTCAGGTGATCGTTAAGTGTCATTTACACTGAGGACACTAGGGACATGTACCCACCACTTTTTGAAATGGCTGATTTTGTCATCATCATTTTTTTAAAAGCATTTGTTAAAAATGTTCTGAAAATTTAAAAAGTTAATTAACAAGTGAAAATGCTTTGAAAAAGGTCCATTAGCACAATAACAAAACATCCAATGCAATCTAAATAAAGAAGAAAGAATTGTGCATCGTCCAAAAGATGTAAGTTTAACTAAAAAAAACAAGCTACTGATTACTTCATTATGTTCCATTATATTTTTATGTATTGAATTATCACCAGCCACCTGACGTTTGTGTTTCCTTTTATATAAATAAATGAAAAAAATCCAGAATAAATTACTAAAAAGTATAAAATGTATCTAGTATAAATATAAAATCTTATACAGTTCCCTAAGAGCAAATGATCATACTTCTCCCAGCTTTAGTCTTCAGAGTGGCACCAGGCAGGGTTGCCCACTCTCTCCTTCACTATTCACCATTTTTATAGAACCACTAGCAGCTGCTATAATATTAAAAGAATTCAAACAGAAAATGCACACCACAAGATAAGCCTTTATGCAGATGATGTATTACTTTCCCTCATAAAATTACACTTATAGATAAATTCTCTTCCATCTCTGGAGTAAATCCATAGTTTTACCTGTAATGTGTGATTTCCAGCATATATCTACCACACTGCTAAAGTCAGGGAATATTTCATATCTGGATGTACATGTTTCCTCCAGGCTGTCAGAACCTGTGTTGGGGTAGTTACTCAAAAAGGTAATGGATTACACATTACTAGTTACTTTTTTAAAGCTTTTTAAAAAAATTAATGCCTAAAGGAATGCCTTACTTCTTTTTTAGATTACTCACTGCTGAAAGTAACTAGTTACACTACTAGTTACATAACATTTGGATTACTGTGTAACATCACCTGTGATGCACAGTAACAATATAAAGTTACAACTCATGTATGCTCAGATCATCGCACAGGGCCAGGAGATCGCGGAGTGACCGGCATGCTGCAGACAGTCGATGATCATACCTTCTGGCTGGATGAAGTCTGTTGCTCTGCATGGTCCATGATGATGGGGAGCTGATGTCTTATTAAGTGGTGCTAAGATCACTCTGGCTCCCCGTAGTTTGCACCCTGGGCAGAAGTGTCTCATATTGTTTGTCAGACAACCTCTTCCTCCTCAGAGTCAGCACAAGACTACCCAGGCTAAAGAGCCTCGCCACAGAGGGTATCGCTGTCCTTTCGTGAAACAATATGATTTAATACCTCCACCCTTGAAAGACTTCTTTGACAGCTCTACAATTTTTGCGTCCTCATGAACTGGCGCTGAAGTCAAAAGTTAGGTCGGAAAAGATACGCAAACACGCGTGAAAAGGGAGGTTTGATTTATTTTTCTCTCCTCCCGTTAAGCAAGAACCAGTTTGCAAGTAACGCAACTGTAATGTGATTACTGAAGTTGTCAACAGTAACGCGTTACATTGCGTTATAGACAATAGTAACCTCATCACAGTCATGTGTTACTTTGTAACGCGTTACCCCCAACACTGGTCAGAACTGACATGGCTAAACTACACGCCTCTACTTAAATCAATAGAGGATGATGACCTTGTGCGATGGACGACATTACCCATTGAACACACTATACAGGACAAAGGATGTTCAGAATGGGTCTGCTCAGGTAACATATCTGATAGTTACATGCATGCTATGTGGCAATGTGCTGGCAGAAGATACATGAAGACCTGTCGACTTGGCTAAGGTACCCCGTCCCAGTTTCCCCAGCATGCAGAGTGACTGCAGCATGTGCAAAGAACATGGACTGTATGTGCAGACTGAATGGAAAATTAAAAATTTTAGGGAGCAACTTCTCTAATTAGGGCTTGAGGTTGACGTTAATTGAGCACATGAACGACTAATTGCAACATCTATCAGGCTACATACAAGCTAGACTAGACGTGGTCTTAAAATAAACTTAGTCTCTGCTAAAGTGATCTTGAGTTCTGCAGTTCTGCTTTTCATGTCTTTGCACTGTTTCGTTTCTCTTCTGATTGCAGTACAGGCATAACCACGAGCACTCTGAGCGTGGTTCTTGGTCTCCGGAGTCTACAGGGATCAAACCGCAATCAAGCATCTCGGACAGTCTCACAGATCATCATTCATCCCAACTATAACATCATAAATTTGGAAAACGACATCTGCCTCCTGAAGCTCGCTTCACCGGTGGCTTTCACCACCTACATCCAGCCCGTCTGCCTGGCGGCACCAGGCAGCACCTTCTACAAGGGAACTCTCTCCTGGGCCACCGGCTGGGGCGATGTTGGATTTGGAGGTGTGTCAGAAAGGACCTGGATTACATTTATTTTCAGAGATAGTGTAAATACAATGTTGTCAACTACAATGGTGTGTTATTTCAGAAATTTCAATGCAAAATTGCAGTTGCAAACAGTTTATCCAGGGAACAACAAAACCTTCCTCTATCTGTGTGTAGGGAATAGAGATCCTTTTATCATAATCTGTCTGTGACATTAACAAACACACAGTTTTGTGAATAAGTTTAAATATTTTATAAGCAGTGAGTGGAGTAGGGCCAACATGGAGGACAGCTCTCCATGTGTCAACAGGCAGGTAGGAAGGGGTACGAGCACATTCACTGACAGCAACACTCAGCACAGAGTGAGTCAAGGAGAAGTGGGAGACGTTCCACAGATAGAACCCAATGAAAGAACAAGGGGAAGACAAAGAAGGGCAAATGTCTTCCATTGTCATTCCCTTGTGCAGCGCCACAGAGGAGGAGATTCCTCTGGTGGATTGCTCTCTGATCCCTTCCGGAGCTTCCATCTCAGAAGACAGATAAGCCTAAAGCTTCACACAGCCAGAGAGACGGGAGCTGAGCAGACAGGTGAAGACCCAAAGATTGTTCTCTGTAATAAATAAATAAATCGGAGCTGTGAACGGTGTAAAACAGCCGTGCACATAACGTAACAAGACAGAGACAGAGCATGCACTGGGCAGAGAAGATGAGACGCAGCATCCTCCTCTGACCTGTGAGGAGGAGGAAAGAAACCGTCTAAAGTAATAACCCTCGATCTGAAAGAATTGAATGTTGAGGCTGTTTTAGGGCGCAGCACGGCCATCGCACTGAATTCTGAGGCGTGAAGGCCACTGAATGCTCTTTATTGTCATTTTGCTCAGATATAATAGCATTTGTGTGGCTTTTCTTGACGTAAGTTAAAAAAAAACCAGCAGTAACAACAGCAAACCATTTAAAGAGAAAAATATGGGGGACTCTAGTGCTTGCGTTTGTCACAGTCCTTGATGTATGTGTGTGTGTGTGTGTAACGGTCCCTTGAGGTTGTACTGCACGGTTATGACTCAAACTGTGTCTCTGAAGGCGTCAGGGAGTGAAGTTTACCCACTGCGCAGCCTCGCTGGCTACCATTACACATGCACTCCCCGTCCCTGTCTACCAGGGCTATTTAACTGGGCCAGATTTTAAAACCAGGACATGGAGATGAGCCGGACATTTTCTCATGAGTTGGGATGGGTATCATCCTCCTCCCTCTGCTGCTGCTGGTAGGGAGGGGGGCTGGTTTGTCTCAGCCAGCAGCTGAGTTTATATGTGGCAGATTTTAATGTAAGTGGCAAACTAAGCTAAACAGTTAAAGCAGACAGCTTTAACTTTAGTTTGTTTGTAATAATGTGCTATTTGACGATCTAGTGCTGGACTTATGTAAAACCAAAACAAGTTTGTTTATTAAACTGAATTTGTGTCTCTTCAGTGCCCCTTCCTTACCCAGGAAACCTCATGGAGGTGCAGTTGCCGATTGTGGGGAACAGAGAGTGCAGCTGTACCTATGGATTGAGCATAATCACAAAAAACAGGATGTGCACCGGGTTCAGTGCTGGAGGAAAGGACGTCTGTCATGTGAGCAATTTTACATCTGTGTTTGTGTCAGATTTGACCTTCTGCAAAGATTTCTTCTCCTAAATGTTTCTCTTCTTTAAGGGGGATGGAGGAGGTCCGCTGGTGAGCAAGCAGGGCGGTCGCTGGATCCAGGAAGGAATCATGAGTTTTACCAGTAGTCTGGGCTGTGCCCAGCCTAATTTCCCATCAGGCTACACCAGAGTGTCCCAGTATCAGTCCTGGATCAACAGTCAGATCACCAGCTTCCAGCCAGGCTACTACACCTACAAGTCCACTGGGACTGATGGTGACCTCAGCGTCACCTGTACACCACCAAAAAACACAACCTAACGTAAGTGCCAACCCTTTTAACTTTAAAAAAGCTTTAAAATTACATATTTATCTTCTTGTTAAAACACAATCTGGGATCTGGATAGTATTAGGATTGTTTAGTTTAGTTAAATTGGGCACTTTGTTTTTTGAACATCTGCTTATACACAGAAGCCTCCCTGTTAACACCCTGAAATGTAGGTTGAATTACAGTTAGTGTGTTAGCGCACTAACACACTAACTAGGTGAAAGTCTACCTCACAGACAGAGGGCAGAGTGTTTCTTCTGATTCTCTCTTTTTTCTCTTTTGCTTTGTGCTTACACACACAATTTTTTAACACAATTTTTGGAATCCAAAAATGCAGAAGAAGATCTTCCACAGTTTCCTGACTCCTGAGGTTCATCAACGACTGTTCATTGCTGTCGACATTGCCGACAAAAAGAACAGTACGATGACACAAAACTCTAGTAAAGGTTCAATTACTTTTATTTTATAAAGAGGTGGTATTATGCTTTTTGGCTTTTCCCCTCTCCTGTATTGAGTTATATATCTTTTTTGTGCATGTAACAGGTTTGCAAAGTGAAAAAGCCCAAAGTCCAGCCCAAAGGGAGTTTCCATCTCCCACAAAAAACTCTGCTCTGAACTGTCTGAAAACAGCTCATTTGTAGTCCAGCCTTTACTTCCGCTTTCTTGTGATGTCACAAAAAAATATGCGTCATAATGCTCGCCAAGCCACTAGTCTGACACGCCCTCAAAAACACCGGTGGAAAAACACTGAGCTGCAGCACACACCTCTCCTCTCCTTTCCAAACACTAGATAGGAACTGCACATGTGCAACTCCCAACAAAGATCATTTAGAGACAAGATGTATCACTCCATAGCTAAAACGAAGCCTTCAACACAATGTGAAAAGAGGAGCTGCAGCAATGTGCAGTATGACAAAAAAATGTGGTGTTTTTTGAAAATGAAACCATGTAAACCTGTTCTGGTACAACCCCTAAAAAGGATTTTGAACTTGAAAATGAGCATAATACCACCTCTTTAAGCAAACAGAAACAACTTAATATTCAAATAATTCTATGAAGTGAGACAAGTATGCATGCATGAAGGAATAGTTAGTGGAGTGTTGTATGGTGAAAGAAACAAAAATAACGAGGCGTGTGGCGCAGAGGGAACAGGGGTTCCCCTCCTCTGTAGCCCACAGTGCAGAACATGAGACGCACTTTTATACTGGAGAACACTATGCCCAGGTGGCTCCAGTAACTGATGATGTTAACTACACCTACTGGCATCTGCAACATAGAACACAATGAGATAGACATCCCAGCAGCTGAAAGAGATGGGGATGTCACAGTCACATTGTATCTAGCCACGTCAATCAGGACCTTAAATATCTCGCTCTGTGTACCTTTTCCCTTTCCTCGTACTCACACACACACACACACACACAAACACACACGCTCAAGGTGGAAAGAGTAGTTTTAATTAAGTAAAAGTATGATTAATTTGATGAACTTTTACCTAAGTAAAATTACTGGTATAAAAATCTTGCGTCCTTTACTTTACGTAAACTTTACTTTTTTACTTTTTAACCTCCTAAAATAACTTTTTTTTACTGATTAATATCTTGTTTATACTTCTTATACTTATTTTATTTTATTGCAGTCTTTTGGAATTTGATAAGGGCATAATGCCATATGGCGTTTGTTTGACAGATACTTTGCCAAAGCAATAGTGCAAAACAACGTAAGAGACTTTTTATGTTTTTATGTGAAGTTTTAAGAAAGTTTTCGCTTCATAATGAAACTGTGGCGGAACAGATTTGATTATGGTGGGCTGTACTGGACTGGGGAGCTTGGCTTCTCTTAATAAGACATGACATGCCATTTTTGCTATTAATTACTATTTTTCTGTAAAATTAGGATATGAAGTCCGACGCTCATGATTTTACGCATGATCCATGTGCTACTGCAGCTGGGCACGCTCTGCAGCAAGAGTCAGTCAGTCCCATAGGTGTCGCTAGACTTTTTTTACTGGGACACGTGCCCCTGTATCCATGTGCTGTGCCCCAGTATTAAGACCTGGTCTGTGGTCAAGTTAGCAACGATTGGAAATATCTGAAACGTGTGGTCAAGTTACACTCTCAAAATAAAACTACTGGTTAATGTGACAAGGCAAGTTATTAATGATATGAAACGCTGCAAAAAACGAGTCAATGTTGAAAGCGAGTGTTTACAAAGTTGATGAGAGGACAAAGAGGGACTATCCTTCTGGGCACAACAATATGCTCATACTCATGTGCACAAAATGAAAGGTCCAGCAAAACGGTGCTACAGTCTGCAGTCGGACCTTATTGCACTCAAGCAGCAACATTAGTGGGACCAGGCAAAAACAAGACAGTGATTATCTGTCTCTCAGTGAAGATTTAGTTACAAATCTGGACTGATGCAAGGTGGAAAGCAGTGAAAGCAGTGGATTCACACTGACTATTAAAATGTTGATTAGTGGGGCAGACTGGGCAATACGGACGCACATCTCTCAGTAAATAATAAACATCACTTATTCAGTCAAGTCATATTATAAATTAGGGCCCGACAACAAAAAAATAGCGTAACAATAATTATCACAGTATAAATTTCCTCAATAACAATTTAACAAATGTTCAATAAATATTCAATAAATGTTTGATCTTATTCATTTGAATAATGAACAAATTAGCACTTACCTTTTCTATTAAAATATTTATTTTGTTGAGGAAAAAGGGACTAAAAAAGATTTAACTTAATTTTACTCATGCACATTTGTTGAAAAAAGATTTTAACATATTTGTTTTGAACGTTCTACCTCAGATTTGTGAAGTGATCCACTGTTTAAGGGATTTTCATGTTCTGACCATAAAGAAAAGTTTGTACCACAATTTACTATCTGGTTTCTTCAGCCAAAAGTCAGCCTTTAAACTCGATAGAAATCACGATTTGACATTTATCCTGATAATTATCAAAATTGAATGATTTTAAACTTTTTATCGTGATAACATTTTTTGCCACACCGCCCAGCCCAAGTATAAATAATGTTTTAGCTTTGAAAATGTTAAAGCAAACTGGGGAAACCAGTTTGAATGGGCCCGATGGAGCTGATAACAAATCCAGGGCTTAAAGTTCTCCGGAGCTGTGCCGGATTTCAGGCGTGGGGCGTTTTCATATTTGACAATATATAAATATGTTTGTAGAAAATAATTTTGCTTATTTTTTAACAGTTGCATGATATGCGTGTGAAGTACTGGCACTTCCTGACTACGTGGACACTCATTTGCTATTGTAGGCTGTAGACAGGGCATCGAATTTTCTATTGGGTCATTTAAGGTGTTACTCAAAAGGTCAAGGTATACCGTTTTTTTTTGTTTACATGCTAACTGTAGTTAAACTATGTAATAGCAGTCCGTGTGTATTTATTGATCTAAAAATGCGTTTTGGACTAAATATTTTACTGGATTGGATCGTCTGGACCTTTGCCAACAATCTATCGATAGGCTACGGCTTTTCTGGTAAGTGGCGTCAGTGATTATTAGCAGTGGGTCACCAGTACTTCTACATTTTAATCTTTGGCGTAGTGTGATTTTTCTTGGGTACCGGTGCCCTCTCCTTATCAGGTTCTCTGGGCACTATTTGACACTCACCTGTTTCCGTTCTCATCGGCCACCTAATCTCTCGGTAGAAACAGAGGAGAAAGAAGCTCGGGTGCCTTTCATGCAGTCGTGTGTGTAAAGTTGCTCATCAACGTAGCTTTTCGTGAACCGACTAATCACAGCCTGGAGGCGACGGGACACTAAAAAAAGTTTGATGCGCTGCAGCAAACTTTAGAAATGTTGAACTTGTTGCTCTGCATAAATGATTATTGACAAGTACTTAGCATTAACTAATTAGAAACTGACCACCATGTAGATCTTTTTTCTTACACAAATTTAATGGATGGAAACAACCCACACAAATGAAACTGCTGTCCAACTGGAGCTAATATTATACTAGTGGTAAGATATATAATAGGCTATCTGAAATTATAATGAATACACTAACATTAGCCCTAATACCGGCCACTAAACAAGATAACATGTAAAGGGGGAGTACCAGCAGGGCTGGGCAATAAAACAATAATAATTATGTCAATATATTTTCCTGACAATATAACAACAATGTTAAATAAATAAATTAGACCCCCAGACTGAATATGTCTTCATAACAGTGTACAATTATTTTCTCGTCTTGCGAACCCAGTATCGTAGTACCTCATGTCTCGTGAGCTAAGTGTATTGTCACACCGCTAATCTGAGCCACTATGGCCACATCAGTTTTCAACACAGAGTTACGCTCTTGCCCCTTACCTTTCATCTTTGTTGTAACCCCCCGAAAACATTTCCAGCACAGAAAATTTTCTTGCTTTAAGCCGTGCAAACCTGTTGAACACAGACGCGATCGTCAAAACCGCTGACTTACTTTTGTCCTTTCTGCCATTTTAAGTCCAAAAATCAGCTCAATGATTATTGAGCAATACCTGCGAGCTGTGCCTGCCTTCTCTCGCCTTTTTCTGCTTTGGAACACACTGCTCAAGCTTGATCAATTGATGAGTCTATGGAGTCGCTCTACCCTATCGAAAAATGCTACCTTATGTGTTCCCATTTCCAATCCCAAAAAGTTATAACTCTCACAGTATTACAACATCTTTATGTCTAATAAAGATTTTTTTATATTGCAGACGACCAGCCACTGTCTCGACGGCAGATTTATGGGCGTGGAAACAGACCACGCTTTTGGATCATACGCATGTGCAGAACCGCTAAGTAGCACATCTCGATAGTTAGCCTAAATCAACAGTACACATGCACACATAGGAGTGCTTTTGGTGACAGGAATGTTGAATATTCACTGTTTTTATCAATATTTCAATGTTATGTTATTTGGAATGTGGTTGTATGGACATAAAAGTGTTTTAAAGATAACTCCCAATAAAAGTCAACATTTAAACAGTAAATTTTGCCAAAATATGGACATTCGCCTGGTATATTTTGAAAATATTGATAACTGTTGTATTTTAGTTTATTTTCATCAAATTTGCAGTTACAATTGCATTCCAGGTGTATTAAAATATATTCAGTTGCATTATAATCTATCCTATTATGGTTTTTATGGTTTATTGCATTAAAATATAGTTTTTTTTACCAGTCAAGGATGAAAATATCATATTTTTTGTTTATTGCATCTCCATTTAGTCTGTAATGGTAAAATAATCCTTAGCTTCGGACCTTTCAAAGGAGACCAGAATTATGCATCTAGGCCAAATGGTTGAGGAGTTATTCCTGATTCATTTTGGGTATGTTATTTAAGGCGTTTCGTCTGTTTCCAACCGGATATATTAATATCTAGCAAGTATGGATATCTATTATTTAAAGGGGCTATACTTAAATTTATCAGTAGAGTAGATGCTGGATCATAAGCCAATACGAGCACAGTTGATCCAAATCCAGTACCAGCACAGACCCAGTCCAGACCTCTTCAGCAGGTCACACCAGACCCAGGTGAAGTACAGGCAGCCTCAGCCAGAGATGTGGAGCCAGAAGCAGTCTTAATTAACATTCCTGTAAAATTCATGCAAAACGCCTATTGGCATATCCAAAGTAAATTGAATGTAGTTCTTGAACCACTTGGGGTATATGCATGGTTTTGGGCTTCTCTGAAAGATAACTCTCTGGAGTGTCAAATCCAAAAGTCAGAATGATTGTAAGTGTATATTTCTGCTTGAAAATGCTTGCTAACAAATGCATGCAGACAACTATAGCTGGGACACTGTAGGACCACAGGATAAAGTATTACGTAGTCCTAGTTCAAATTTCATACCAATACCATGAAAAATTACTATTTTACACAGGTTATTCTAAGTGTATTGAATTGAATTTATTGAAGGATAGTCCCTTGAGATTCAGCATCTCATTTTCAAGGGGGTCCTATTACACAAATACATAATGAACAAATACAAAACAGATCATTACAAAACTACATATATTACACATACACATACAGATAACTCACACACCACTCTCACCCACACCCAACAACACCCACAGTTAGTACAAGGAAAAATAACAAAATAAAACAATCCTATAACTAACTATACTAAACATTCAACGCAAAGTAGATCAAATTATTATTTACTCTGTATGTAAGCAAAATGTATAACAAACTAACATAGTTACCTGATAGCATTAATAACATGAACAACCAGTTTTAAGCGACAGAGCTAAAGACGACAAGAAGCCCCGAAAAGTGTTGATAGATCTTAGGGTAGGATGAAGATTATTATCACATGGTGCTTTATAATGAAATGATTTCCGTCAAGCTACAGTAAAAGTTCTTGGTACAATAAAGAAGGGATGTTGCATCTGTCTGAGTGGATAAGGAACTCTACAAGGAACTAAAAATTGTTTCAAGTAGGACAAAGTAAACACATTTGAAAATATCCAGTGAAATTCCCTTCTTGCTTTAGGCTGTAACCAGTTAAGTGACTCATACAAAGAGCAGTGATGTAAATGGACACCTCATCACAAATCTACAAAGTAGTGAGAGTAATGCAGTATCAGTTGTGACTGTGCAAATTGTTTACTTGGCTCACAGGTAACATAGCATACATTAAATAGGTATGTGTGCTTATGCTCCGGTCAAATCCCTTTCTGATATTACCAATATTAATGAGATAAGCAAGGGAACCACATACTAACACATTTCATACACTTCAATCAAAAATAAATCAAAAATGTACATGAGGGATGTGGGGGCCTGTGCCCCAGTAGAGCTTTATGTCTAGCAACGCCCCTGGTCAGTCCTGTCTTTACTGAGCATTTCTTTTACTCAGTAATTTAAAATGTAGCGAAGTAGAATATTTCAAACAAAACATACTTAAGTAAAAGTAAAATTACAGATTATAAAAAACGACTTTAAAAAGTACAAGTACACAGAACAACTGCTCAATTATAGTAACGGGAGTAATTCATTGCTTTCCATCTCTGCATACGCTTTACTTGCATCCACACATCTGAAACCCACAGCTTGTTGTCTAAACTCCAGCTGTGTTCAACACCAATTTGGTGCAGACAGGTAGAGTATACTGGCTATTGAATATTGACAGCATGTTGCTGCTGTTTCATGTGTTTGTCTTGCTCAGAGTGAGCAAGTGCTGTTTTTGTGCTGTGTCCTAACCAACCACATGAGATCTTGATTGTAACGGCAGAGGAGAAATCCTGTTTTTCACCAATTTTTGACTGATTCCAATGAGCTTTTTTAGGACTCCCAAGTTTCTGTTTCTGGACTCCAAAGTGACTGCTGTTCAGGAAAAGTTGCATGATCTCGCTTTAAAATGAGCATATTTCAAAGTGCTAATTCAATTTATACATTCACAAGAGAGCTTGATGAGAAGCCAAAATAACGGATTTATCATTTGGAGAAACAAAGAAAAAACTAAACAAAACATTATTTTCCGTTCCACAGAAAGTTGGACTTGAACACATCTGTCCTGTTTGTTTATTCAGGGTGATCTGGCAGTGAGCAGAGCGGCTCTTGATTCCAGGCAGCAATGTTATGTGTTTGAAACAATGGCACCAACAACGCCTCCTTCCTGGCTCAGACATTGGAGACTCCACCAGCACGACCATCATCAACAACAGCACCAGCACAGCTGCCAGCAACCTAACAACTACCAGTGGGGGCGCTCCTGCTCACTCCCCCTTCTTCTTCTTCCATCTCCACATCTTCTCTGTGTGAGAGAATCTGAATGGCATCTGCTTTCTCTCTAAAATGAATGGTATAAAATGAATAAATGAATGAAAATGAATTGTTTAAGCAGCACCGAACAAATGTAGGTATATGTATCCTGGCGTACCAGCGTGTCATGGTTTTTGAACAATCCAGATGTTATGCAAAGACAAATTGATAATTTGTCATTTACATAAAACTTCCCCCTCAAATAACTGAAAACAGGATGGTGTTAATTGATTACATTGCAGATAGGATTAAACTAATGCTGTCATTGAATTTCCTACAGTCGTTAACAAATGGATTGAAAAATGTCAGTGTCAATTTTAAGTCTTGTCAAGCTTTCTCATGGCAAACAACTGTCCTGTAGATGTGAAAGTGCTGAACTATTAACCCCTTTGACTTTTATTATCATGATAACCTGCTTTTTAATTAAGGGAAATCTTCTCTGTCGGCTTTGTGCACATGTATGAACTCATTGCAGTCTAATCCAAATGTCCTGCAGTAAATCCTCCTTCATCATGGTAAATAATCTGTTTGTGTTGAAACTGTTTGTGTCCAACTATTTTTGGATGATGTATGACCTCTAGTGGTTGTAAGACGTAACAAAGGAGGAAATCAACTGACACATTTTTGTAATTAAAGCTTTTTGTGGTCACAATGATAAAAACTGCAAATTTTTCTGAAAGTAGAAAATGTCTGTTAGCTGTGAGAGGACAGGGTTAAAAATTTGTCACTTATCAATGTTTGTGTTTGAATGAGTTTAGTAATAAATGTTACAGATGATTACAAATTTGCACCCATGTACATATCACATGTCATTTGGGACATTTTAAACATGTTTTCTAAAGCAGTGGTTCTAAACACTGGGGTCGGGAACCTTTCAAGGGGTTGTAGGATAACAGGATCGTAAGGGGTTAAAAGATCATGGATATATTCTGGAGCCAGGCAATTAAGAGCTTTAAAAGTAATTAATAAGAATTTAAAATCGGAGTGATGTGGTCGTACTTCCTAGTTTGGGTTAATTACCTAGCAGCTGAGTTCTGCACTAATTGTAGGCGGTTCAGAGTTTTTTTTATGTAGACATGAGAACAGGCTGCTGCAGTAGTCTAGGCGAGACTAAATAAAAGCATGTAAAACAGTTTCTGCATCTCTGGCATTTAATATTTCTAAGCTTTTTGTTTGCAATTTGTTGTTCAAATCAGAGATTACTATCAAAAAGGACACCAAGGTTTCTGGCAACAAGCGTAATGTGGGTAGGCAAGTGACCGATAGAGGGTCTAATCTGATTAGTAGCGTGCTGAGGACCAATTACGAGGATTATTGTTTTGTTAGAATTGAGTTGTAGAAGGTTTATTGACATCCAGTCTTTTCTGTCAGCCTGGCAGGCCTGGAGGGAACGCAGCACACTGAGGTCAGTAGGCTTTACCGGGCGGTATAACTGAGTTTTGCCCGCATAGCAATGGAAGGGAATACCATATTGGGGGATAATGTCACCCGGGGGGAGCATGTAAATGGAAAACAAAATAGGTCCAACAATTGATCCTTTTGGCACACCGTAATACAGGAGAAAAGGTAGATTTAAAGTTATCAATAGACACACAGTACTTCCTGTTTGACATATATGAGCCAAACAAGTCCAATACCGTGCCAGAGATGCCCACCCAGCGCCTCTGTCAATCTAACAAGATGCCATGGTCGATTGTGTCAAAAGCAGCGGATAAGTCTAACAGCACCAGAATTAGTAGGCATAGAAATAGCAGGCCATTGGTAATTTTTAGGAGAGCAGTCTCTGTGCTGTGGTCTGGGTGACAAGAGAAATAGTGTGTTCTAGCGTCTTTCACCATTGTATTATAGCAGATTAAAAGCTCTTTCATAGCTGTGAAGTGTACTTGGAGACCAGATTTCTTCCATCTGCGCTCGGCTCTTCAACGTTCCCGTTTACAGTTTCTAATAGTGTCCTTTAGCCAGGGCTGCTGAGCAGATTTTGTCTAAGATCTAGCTTTCAGGGGAGCTATAAAATCTAAGGTGGACGAGCATAAAGAATTAAATAAATTAACTAGATTATAAGTATTATTAGTATCACGTCAATTGTGCGAAGAAGGACAGGCGGTTCCAGAATAGGTCAAAATTGTGGATGAAACCACTGGAGTGAATGTCCAGACAGTAACGTAACTGGTAGGTCCAGTTTTGCAATATAAACATCTTAAAACTGAAGCACTTTATCTGAGCTGGATTGTGGATTGTGGTGGGATTTCTACCTGATCAGTGTTTTTTGTTGGTTTTGGTTTCACATGCAGCTTGCAGTCCCAAACTGTGTCGATCTAACAGTCTAATGGGGATAGGCTATATACCAGCAGATCAATAACGTAATGCACAGCCGAGTTGAGGCCAGCTAGAATTAAAAATATTATGAAATTGTCATTAAATGATGACAATAGTCTCATAATATTGCGATTTTTTTCTGGACATGTCAGATAACACAGATATGTGGGAGACATTCTGAATGTGCAGAAAGTTTTAAACATGAGCAGAATACCTTCTAAAACACATGAGCTATTAAAGTCCAGGAGTTTATAAATTAAAATGAATTAATTTATCATTGAGATGAAAAGGTCCCATGTAGGTCTATTAAAAGAAGTAATTTCCCCAAACAGAGACTCAAAAGAGAAGGGAAGGCCAAGCATGTGTGGCCTACTAACTCAGCAGGGATTTTATTAAATTAGAAAAGTTGATCTACAGGAGAAAACATATTTAAAAGCAATAGCATACATGCCTGAAAGCCAGACTGTTTATATTTTTATAAATTATAATATTTTGAATTGTCACATACCGCCTAATGTGTTTCGCTTTATATAGATGGAGATGAACCATAAATTGGTGCAGAAATATTCATCTGAATGCAGGAAATTAAGTCTTTAACGCTTAAAATTTCAAATCTCGCCTCAACACTGTCAGGGCCGGCCCTGAGTAGCACATGGATCATGCGTAAAACAGGAGCGTTGGGACTCATCCAGCCAGAGGGAACAATCAACAGAGTGGACAGAGCCAGGGAGAGGAGGTCACAGAGCCGCCCGACGCTGTGGACAGTCAGTGATCGTTCCCTCTGGGTGAAGCCCGATGCTCCTCATTTTACGCATGATCCATGATGATACGGAAGATTTAGAAACGAATGGCAAAAATAGCATGTCATGGGTTACTAAGAGGAGCCAAGCTCCCCTGTAGTTTGCACCCTGCTTGTACCACAAGTAGTTTTCATAGTTTGGTAAGAGGCTTTGTTCAAATTAGCCAAAAAGACATCGGTGCACGACATGTTAATGTTGGTTGGCATTAGCAACCTGCTGGTAAATAATTAATTATGCTTAGGCCTATGTTTATAAATTATGCTAATGCATATGAAGTCCTTGACTCACTCTGGACACTAAACTGAAATTTGATCATTAACCACTGACACTTTCAAATGCTTCCAACAAAGACTCTCTGCCATCCGTAAACAAAATCTATTTTGGTTGCTTCCCACCTTCTACTGCTGCTCTACAAAAGCATAATTCAACCCATCCTTCTTTATTGTTCAATCTGTTATTTCAACATACTCACTGTGACCAATAAGAACAAATTTACACGCATCACAAATAATGCCTCCAAAATAAGTGGACTCCTCACACCCAACCTCTCTGACCTCAATAGGAAAGCCATTTTACGGAATGCACACATAATAGCACTCAGAACAGGCCTCGCCGTGGTCGACCAAAGAAGCTGAGTGCACATGCTCAGCGTCATATCCAGAGGTTGTATGAGTGCTGCCAGCATTGCTGCAGAGGTTGAAGGGGTGGGGGGTCAGCCTGTCAGTGCTCAGAGCATACACCACACACTGCATCAAATTAGTCTGCATGGCAGTCGTCCCAGTAGTAAGCCTCTTCTAAAGTTGATGCACAAGAAAGCCCTCAAACAGTTTGCTTGAAGACGAGCAGACATGGATTACTGGAACCATGTGCTGTGGTCTGATGAGATGGTGTCAAGCGTGTGTGGGGGCAACCGGGTGAGGAGTACAAAGACAAGTGTGTCTTGCCTCCAGTCAAGCATGGTGGTGGGAGGGTCATGGTTTGGGGCTGCATGAGTGCTGCTGGCACTGGAGAGCCACAGGTCATTGAGGGAACCATGAATGCCAACATGTACTGTGACATACTGAAGCAGAGCATGATCCCCTCCCTTCGGAGACTGGGCTGCAGGGCAGTATTCCAACATGATAACGACCCCAAACAAAGAAGCTGAGGGTAAAGGTGATGGACTGGCCAAACATGTCTCCAGACCCAAATCCTATTGAGCGTCTGTGATGTCATCATGGAGGAGTGGAAGAGGACTGCAGTGGCAATCTGTGAAGCTCTGGTGAAACTCCATGCCCAAGAGGTTTAAGGCAGTGATGGAAAATAATGGTATGACGCAGTGTTGTTTTTTTATTTTTTTAATTGCCTTTTGCTTCAGAGATTGTTGAATTAAGGAAATATTTTGTTTGAACTCATAAAAGGCAAAAAGCAAAGGCTTTTATCAGTAAATTTACATTTACAGATATGACATTTGAATTTCTTGTTGCACTCCCTCTATCAATACAAAGATTTAAAACATTTATATTCATGTTATTGTTATCGCGTTATCTTCTATCAGTAGGGTTAACGAGTACTAGCCAATCACAGCACAGTCGGGCAGAATTTGCCACGCTCACAGCTGGCATCAAATCACAAGGACCCATGCTAGTGGCGAGTAGTAGCCAATCACAGCACAGTAAAACGAGGCTTGTCGTAACTCTGGCAGGGGAAAAAATTACGCTGCATTGGAAAAGTATGACTCAAATGTTTTTTATCCTTACATGAAGTTTGTGTTGGAGTCTGTGTGTTAGCGGACGTCTTGTTGTTATCTGCAGTGCTGTCGCTGTGTGTTCATGCAGAAAATCCAACCCGATTTCTTTACATAGGATACAGCGTAGTGGCTGTTACAAGGGACCAAGAAAGCAGGTGTGTGCTTAATTTTTATGTGTGATTACAACCTGTTCACCAACAGGCAATAAAAAGTGGTTAATTAATAAGTGATTTCTATTTAAAACCTACATAAAGCCCCTTTAAGTTTTTTTGCTGTCACACTAAACAAATGCACATTAACATAAAAAACATAGCAGCCCAGCATAAATCTACATTGATTCAATGTTGTAAAACAATAAAATATAAACACAGGGGGTGAATACTGTCCTGTGCGTGAAAACACTCACCTCTGTCACAATCCTGTCTGCCGTGTCATGTTTTGTACTTTTAGTCAGTTTTATTATCTGTTGTTTTGGTCTGTTGGGTTTTGGGGGTCTGTCTTGTCTGTCGTCTAGTGTTTAGTAACCTTTGTCATGTCTGTTACCCCAGTGATCCCTCTGCATGTCTGTCTCTGTTTTCCCCTCTGCTCTCTCTCTCTCTCTCTCTGCCTACCTGTGCCTCGTTAGCCTCATGTCTTTCACCTGTGTTGCTCCCGCCCTGCTCGTTAGTCCCTGTGTGTATATACCTGGTGTTTCTGTCTTGTCTTTTGTCGGGTCATTGTATGCTGTCTCCCTGCGTCGCGTGTAGCTGCTCTGTTTGCCTGCTTGTTGTGTCACCCTGTTTTCTGTGGATTTGGATTTTGGGCTCAGCCACTCTTTGTAAGTGTGCTCGCCTTTAGTTCGTCGTGTAAAACCCTTGAACTGTACCTGCACCTCTCTACGTGTCCTGCATTTGTGTCCTCCAACCTACTACCTGCTTCACCACCCACTTACCGTGACAACCTCCCTGTCATTCAGCCGTACATTTGTTATTTTTGGACACTTGTTTGTCTTGTTAAAATAAACATCTGAGCCTTTTACAAAGCCCTGCTGAGAGACATACTTGAAGTGATCAGTGACACTGATTACTGGTTCATCTTGTTCCAAATCAAGTTCATTTGATCGCAGGAAGCCTGAAGCTGTTTGACCAGTTCATTCCTGAGCAAGCAGCAGGATTCCTCACTGCCTCAGTCCAGCTGTCAGGGAGGAGATAAAAGGTCAATCAGTATCATTCAGATGCTGCGTCATCTAAAAGAATAGATTTGTGATGTGTATTTCCTTCATATCTTTATGATGAATGAAATGAAACGTGTCATTATTTGAAACATCCGTGTATAGGGCCCTAACCAGCATGAATTTAGCTCCACCTCGTCCATCTTCAACCTTAAAATGCTGCTTTTTATTTTAAAACATCAATTATAGAAATAATAAAAAATTAACAATAATAACAACCTGTATTGTATACAACAGTATATTTAGCTGATAAAACTTCTATTACTTCTTCAACATATTAATAACAACAGAAGGGTTCTCCTTCCACTGCTGTGTAAATCTAACAAATAACACCAAACATCATGTTGCTGAGTTTCGGTTGATTTTTAATATAAATTAAGTCAAAGACTACCTTAAAGGACGTTAGCAATCTAAATATTGAGGGGTTGTAAGATTATTAATGGGGAAGGAAAGAAGAAAAAACTGTTTTCTGAAACATAGGCGACACAACTAGATACAGATTTTTATAAGGGGCCAGAAAACAAAAAAGGTTTAACCTGTACCAACGCATTATTTCTTCTTCATTATTTTTCAAGATTTATCGTGTTGGTTTTAATGTAAAATCTTAATCTAAAAACGTTACTAGTTACTACAGGTTGTATAAATGTCAAAAGTACAAAAAGGCAATGATCCCTGTATAATGTAGTACATTTGGAGTGGAAAGTATAAGATAGTATCAAATGGAAATACTCAAGTGAAGTGCCCAAATATTGTACTTAAGAAAAGTACTTGAGTAAATTTACTTACCTTAGAGATAGTGACACGTGTTGGGCGTGTCATTGGACAGGTGTGTTGGTGGTAGACTGAAGAGGAGGGAAGATAAGAAAGGGAGGGGACAAGAAGGTTATTTATGCCGGTGCAGATCTGATCATATGTACTTTCAGCGATGGCTTTCTACAAAGTGTTCTGTGTGGCAGCTCTGCTGACTCTCCTGACACAAGGTAAGAAACCTCCTCCCTGTGCACACTTGGACCAGTCATGTTTGACATCTGATGACTGCTGTATGAGGAGGAAGTAGAATCTTTTAATTAAGTAAGAGTAGTTGTGAAGTATCACATACAAATACAAATCCTGCATTCATATTAAACTTTTTACAAAACTGTAGCAATAAAATATACAAAACCAAAGTGCTCGGTGGATCCACTGTTGAGTAAATTCTCTTAAAGTCACTGTGTCATCTGTTAGATTGTTGGGGAAAAGATGGGAAAAACCAACTATTTCAATCTGCAAAGTGAGCAGTAACTATAGTCGTGTGGAATAAAAATAGCTTTGCACTGAACTCATAGCTTCTTTTAGCCTGATTTAAAATGTTGCCTGGATACATAAAAGTGAAATAACAAACTATATTCTGTTCATAGCAGATAATCATAGTAAAGGAGTTTAGGAAGCAGCTGAGTGAAATAACTGCTATATTTCCTGTCAGTAATCACTGTTTGCATTCAGCCCACATCAATACCTTTTTCATACCTTTGTGTTTTGCCTTATAAAGTTGTCATTTTTTACAACATCATCAATTTCCAACTTTCCCAGAATCAGCACAACCTCAGCTCTCACTCAACTCAACCTTTATTTCACACACTATTGGGGAATATTTCTACATATTTTATTGTAAACAGCACTTGTTTCCGCACTGTTACTTTTGTGTAACAGGAAAAAAATGGGGTGTCTAGCTCAAACTGTCGAGGAGTGACATGATGCCTTCTGAACTGTACCACAGCCTGTTTAATCTCTTAAAGTTTCTGTATTTATTGCAGGTCTGTGTGTGATGTGATTCTAATTTAGTTTCTTCCATAATATGCAACATCCAGTTAAACTTTCAAAATAAAATGTTAATGTTGCGAAACAAACTGACGCCATCGGGTCTTGACTATGCGTCTATATGGGACGAGCTGGGAGAAAGGGTTGTTTTCATGGGTATAGTTGTGTAACTTGATCCTTAATAAACCAAAAGAAGCTTTCTTATTCGGTTCAGTCTGTCCTTGTAGTAAGAGTTTTTGTAAGCTTACAAATTAAGAAATATTTGTGGATTTAGTTTAAGCGAAGGAAACTTTCCTTTCTATTCAGGGGTATGGGGATAGAGATGGAGAGAGACAGATAGATAACAGCAACTTTAAACTGTTTGAAGGAATGTTTGACATCACTGTACCAACACCATGTATACTATAGCTTTTCACCATCATGGTGGAGATGTGTACAGCAAATGGGTTTCAGGTTAACATCTTGTTGCCACACCTTGTTGTTATGTCCCTGATTGCAAAACTGATTCTGATGCAAAACTTTAAGAAGAAGGAAGGAGAAGAAGAACATCTGTTCACTCAACAGTTAGTCATCCAGGAGTGAGAAAATAACAACTCAGTCAGGGTGATTTCTTTAGATCAAAGCTTGCAAATCTCTGATGAACATTAACATTTACCAAAATCATTTAACCCAAACTTTAGGGCAATGTATTATACACACATATAGATGTTCTTTACTTTACTATAATATGCAAATGTATGATTTTCATTTGATGCACATTTTGTATTTCATATAAATTGTACTCTTGAGTAAGTGTTTTTATTAAATTTACAAGAGATCATACAGCTAATAAAAGAATGCCTGGATGACTTTAATGTATTGTAACGTTAAAGGCAAATTAGTTCAGGTTCCACATATTAGCATCATCTATACTTAACATTTTAAGACAAAACAGAACAGAAAATCAAGTTTTGATGGCTAAAATCTAAATAACTTTCACTGAGTGGGACACACACACACACACACACACACACACACACACACACACACACACCCCGCTCCCTTCCAGCCTCAATTAAGCCGGTACTCTTCTTTAAGCATACATGTAAACAACACTTACTATGTGTCGAGATGCATCGCTGCTCTGTTTCCCATCCAGTTTGGCAAAACGGGAGTGTAACATTTCCGTCTTTTAAATAACATGTTCTCGCGCGCTTTCATGGTTTCATGGTGAACTGCAAAATTATGGTTTTTGGTTGTAGTAATAATTTGTGATGTAAATAGCTGTTCCAGGGGAAAGAAAATGTTGATGGAGATGGATATAATTATTGTTGAAAATAAGTGTAATAGATATAAATCCTTTTCTGAAGGTAGTAAAATCTATTTATTATATTGTGTAAGTTTTTTTCACTGTTTGCATGTTGGAGGCCGGCATAATAAAAATTGCGCCACTATTTTAAGACAACACCTGTGTTTTTCCCTATTTTGAGGAGTTTGGAAGAGAACCCCGCTACAATAACTGACAGAAACTAAAATCATCAATGCCAGTTAATAATAATCGAAAACATGTAATTGATTTTTTTTTTTAATTGTTTTTACGGTAAAGAGAAGACAGGAAATAAGGGGAGAAAGGGGAGGGATTACATGGTCCCAAATCATACTCAAAACAGGGATGGGACAGTGATGCATTCACTTACTGTTGTACACACCGTACTGCATGGTAGCGTCATATATACGTCATTTATAAAACAACAACATTCTACAATAGTTTTCACAGGAGTACCACTCTTCATAAAGAGTAAACTGACCCTCATGTGTAAAATCAGTGGAGGGCCCCTTTAACTTCTGCTGCTGTCATGTTTTTGTGACATTAAGGCATCATCAGGGACTGTAGTAACAGTGAGGAAACTTATTAGTGGCAGCAATAAGATAAGCAGCAGCAGAACAAGATACGGTCATTTCAGCCCGTCCTTACTAGAAAAAACAGTCATAAAGGCCGATTCTTCAAGCAGCTGATTAAGACCCATATTTACAGTTATAGTTAGGCTGCGTCCTCTAGTGGTCATAAGACGTAGCAAAGAAGGAAGTCAGCTGACACTCAAATGTTGGTGACTGAAACCTTTAGTGGTCTTAATGATCCTCTTATGTTAACTGAGTGGACATGGTTAAAAGTGTGTCACTTATCAAAAATCTATCAAAAAATCAAATCAATTTACTAATAAATGTAACAGAGGATCACAAAATTACACCCATGTAAATATCATATGTCAATGTAGAATTAGCCATATCAGTAAATATAAATACAATGCTGTTGTTTCATAAGTGTTTTATTGTTTGTTTTCTATTTTCAGAGTGTCACTCACAACTAAGCGGTAAGTTTCCTGTTCATCTGTCTTTTGGGACATTTTTAACACGTTTTTGGGATGTAAATGTTTATAGTTTCATTATTGTTAGTATTTGCTGTCAACCCTGTATTGCGCACTCTGTGTCTTTATTGTATTCAGTGTGTGGACAGCCAAAGCTCAACACCAAGATTGTTGGAGGACAGGTGGCCTCTGCAGGCAGCTGGCCCTGGCAGGCCAGTCTGCGAAACTCTGGGTCCCACTTCTGTGGAGGATCCCTCATTAACAATCAATGGGTGCTGACTGCTGCTCACTGCTTCTACAGGTAAGCATTGAGGGTCGGTATGCAAAAATAAACGTCATCGTTGTCCTAAGTAACTTTAGAGCTAACCTGCAGGTCTCATTTATAAACGATGCGTACGTACAAAACAGGGCTGGAAAAGTGCATATGCCACTTCCCAAGCAAAGGTTCTATCCATCATCAACCGCTTATCTTGCATACAGGGTCGTGGGGGGCTGGAGCCAATCCCAGCTTACATTGGGTGAAAGGCAGGGTACACCCTGGACAGGTCGCCAATCCATTGCAGGGCCACACATACGAACAACCACTCACATCCACACCTAAGGACATTTTCAGACACACCATTTAACCTAGCCTGGTATGTCTTTGGATGGTGAGAGGAAGCCGGAGCACCCGGAGAGAACCCACACGGACACGTGGAGAACATGCAAACTCCACACAGAAAGGCAACCCGGGTTTGAACCCACGACCTTCTTGCTGTGAGGTGACAGTGCTAACCAAACAAGGAAACAAAGAATGTGCGGTGCTGTAAGTAAACTCTGAACCATGTTTTCGCACATAAAGAGGAGAAAAGAGAAACTGTGACTCACATGGCAGAAGGATGAAACAGTTTGAAATGAATAGGCCTGCTATTGTGTAAAATAAGCTGCATATGGATGCAGACATCTGTGGGCAGGCGACAAGATTATCGGATGAGTATCTTTCCGTTCCATTTCTGTATGTAGTCTGAATGATATTGACCAATCATGTATGAGCAGGCTTTGGTTGCATGCAGGTAAGCAGTCCACATGGAAAGCAAAAGATGCGGATGCAAATGTAATCTCTGGTCTTAGACGTCGTCTCTCCAGCCAGCTGCACGTTTGCGTCTCAAGTTATTAATTGGACTGTAAACAATCACGCCACACGAAGAGGAAGTGTTGGCCAAGAAACACTGTAGCCACATTGGAAG
>NC_060151.1:29150883-29157801 GCF_021292245.1 Micropterus dolomieu
ACACCAGAAATCACAATTACTGTGACAAACAACAGCTACCACTTTATCAGACAGGAACTGGTAGTGAACCTTACATTCAGCAACCATGTTACTAGACCTGATGAAAATACTGATATACTGTATTCACACAGTAATGGGAACAAATTGATCGTAGCCCAGTGCAGCGGCACCGGACATAATCAATGTGCGTAGCAAGATGCAGCAGTCTTTAAATATCTCTCAAAATCTTCTTAACAGAAGAAATCACCACATGAAGCTTGAACAAGTTACAATAACACAGTTATAGAACTATCTTCCATGAAGGCTTGGCCAACAGAAACCCTTAGTTTGGTTTAACATAAAATTCATATCTTATGTGTGAATTAACTGACCGGGGGTTGTAAGACTTTTCTTTTGTGTTCCAGGCTGCATGGTCAGGCTTTTGGGCCTGTATCTCTTTGTCTTTTGGTCTTGGTATCTCTGCCACAGCCTTAGCAATGCAAGCTTTCAACAACAAACTAACAATATAAAAAAGTTTTAAAACCTTCAAGTGCTTTTTATCTTTGAGTGGAACCTCAAACATGTCAGCACTGTTCACAGGTGAATGTTTACCAATGGGGTGTGAAGAAAACAGGAATAACTTCAACATTCTTTTAACAGGATTGGTGCATGTGAATACAGTACAGTGTTCTATTCTAGGAACCCTATTCAGGGGCTTCTCATAAGTCAGTTGCATCTGTGTACGGACCAGTTTCCTTCCATTTCCAGTCAGCAGGTTTAGCCAGTGGCATGTGTGGAAACACCCCTTCAAACAGCTCAGATTGAAAATGAGAAAGAGAAACAAAACAACCACAGACTTTCCCGAAAACATGCTGGATAAACAATCTTTTTATTTCCTGACAGTCCTCATTCCATAGCTTATTAAAATGTTCACCCTGTCTTTCAGAGGCATGTGCTGGTTTATTGAGCGAGAAGACACAGTGCCAGCATACGGCATGTGAAGACGTCAAATGCCAACACCGAATCTCAAGTATAACATCTTTTGGTATGTTGGTACGATGCATCGTTAAACTAACAAACATCTGAAGTACGACTGTTTCCCAAAACTCATACCACCACAGTTTGGACTAACATGTTTCCAGGTGTGTTTGTCTGACTTTCACAGCAGGAAACTCAAAAACATCATCATATTCTGCCTAAATATGTCAGTTGTGACCAATATTAAGTAACATTATTATGCTAACTTATCATTTAGGCTTTTTATATTTTAGTCGTACCGGCAATAACAAGAACAATAGTATTAACTTAATGAAATCAACAATCTAAATAATATATAACGTAATCATTTTATTTAGCCTAAATATAGGGTATAACTTAGAAGAAAAAATTAGCTGTTAGCAATTACAAGACATTTAGTAAAATAGGTTTAATCCGCAAGTATCTTTCGTATTATCGGTTCAACACTTTAATACTATTATGAATCCCTTGGCCACAAGCAATCTCTAGGTCTTGAGAATAGCTCAGTGCCATAAGTGGCTGAGTTTGTGAGTGTTCTCTTTTGAGACAGACACTGGTTCGATTCCCGAGAGTTCTCTATTTACCTTTATTATAATGGCAACAAAAGCTCTCAGGGATTCATTCATTACAGTACTTTCATGAATTATACGCTGTCCCTTTTTATATTTATGTTTGTAATGAAGACTAGAGAACACCCATCGTCCTCAGAGGCCTAGAAATGTATCCATGAAGGTAATATTAAAAGTTATGTCTTTACATTCTCCATTTTGTCCTTTAACCTTTGTTCTGGGTGACTAATATTAAATCTAGTCATTGTGAACAGATGGGTAATCAGTGAGAAAGACACCTGCTGTTTGTAGATGGTCTACACTAAGATAATTAGTACTGAATCAATGCAACCCTACCCATGACCCGACAAATACATTTAAAAGTACTTTTAAAAAAAACAAACTCACCTTAAATATGTTTGTACAGCAGGATTATCTAACATTCCCTCCCGAAAACACATTACATCCACGTACTAAGATTTCATTTTCTGCTATCTGTGATGTAGTCACCAGTAACAAAGCAACTAACCACAGTTCTGGAGCTGTAGTTCAAAATATGCACCTTAACGAGAGTTGATTGAGAGTTTCTGGGAACACCTGCGTCGCTTAACGACGGTTCGTACCAACTTAGTTAACTCCGTAGTTCAAACTGTTGTTTTGGGAAACAGTTGCATCGCAACTGCATAGTTCCAACCAAGGAAGTTGCTAATCACGGTTCGGTATGTACCTCGGCTTTGAAGTCATGGTTCGGTTTATTTTCGGTATAGTAAGGTAAAAAAAAATGCAAACATCCACAATTTTTCCAACAAACTTTCAAATTACACATAATAAATAAATTCTATAAAATAAAAGATAATAACAAATATACTACTATACTAATAAAATACTGCTGCAAATTAAGTTCTCCACTAAATAAAATATTCTCAATACAATACCACATATAGCTAATAAATATAATAAAAAAATATATAATAATATGGATTACACTGCAGCATTCTTATTCTTCTTTTATACCGTCTGTGAGCATTATCAATCCCGATCAATCCAGATAAAAAAAAAACTTTTCCGAAGTCTAAAGTCTGTTTTAATGCCTAAAGCCGTTTGCACTGTTTTTACTACTTTACTTGATGCAGCGACGTTCTCCTTCGTGTGAGTCAGCAAGTTTGACGTGCTGCCAAAAACATACCCGATCACTACTGAGAAATGTTGGCCCGCTGCTTTCGTCTTATCGACTTGTCCGTTGTTGTATTTCACTAGGAAACTTAAGTGTTCCCAAACAGAAGACCTTAAGGAAGGGTTTTCAAGCTTTGGTTTCTCTCCACTGGCCATGATGCTCAAGTCGGTAGTTAGCAAGGAGCTGGGCTAAATATGCTGATTGTGTAGCGCCATAAGGTGGAGATTTTGGTCCGCCACTTAATATGTCCGTGTGGAAACTCGAACGTATGTTCCACACAAAGCAAGCCTAATATTTAATGTTAAAGATTGCATTGGGTGCACATGTGCACCATTCCAAAAGTCCTGTACCGAAACGGTCTGGTCATGTACCCTTACACCCCATCGTTAGCAACGATGCTTTTGGGAAACGTACCCAAGGACAGTTACATAAGAGAAATAACTAGAGGTAGAAGGTCAGTGAACACTTGTGGGGTCACATGTGGACACAGCCCTACAAACACATTGATAAGGAGAAAGAGAAACAAAACAACCACAGCCTCCCTTTTCCAGAAAACATGCTGTATAAACAGCATTTTTATTTAATTTTTAATTTATAAAGTTTAAGCTGCACAAACACTTTTAAGCAGAGAAACATAAGAAGAAAGTGTCACGGTATACAAATGAAACTGCTATGATTGGAACACCCCCAGTGTGAGCAAGTCTGACTCGGTCAACTGGGGATTTGAACTCTGGCCCGGTAGATTTTCAGAAAAGGTGACTTACTGACGGAGCTACTGGTGAGAGGCTGTTTCCACATACCTTCTCACAAGTTGAGGTGGTGATGCCACATGTGCCAGAGCCAGATAGTTTTGTTAGTTTAAACTTAAAACGCTTACAACAGTCAAGATGTAGGTGAAGTAATTCTGAAAATAAATTGCACGTCATTCTGCTGGTTTTGGTTGTTAATCATTTTGGTGGCATTTGATCCAAAACTTAGTTTAAAAGTTCCACAGTGAAATATTTGGATACAATATGCATTTTATGACCAGGCTTTCACTGCTCCATCTGCTCTGAAGTGACAAATAATGCATTATTAAGATTCATGACAACACAACTGGATTATTATTATACTATATTATTATTACAACTATTATAATTGTATAGTGGAACACAGTTAATAGGAAAGCTTCCATTTTGGATTGTCCTTCCAAGGGAAATGTTTACGATGTGCAGACAACCCGTGTCCCCTGAAGGACCACAATGCTGACAAGTTCACTGAGCACAATAAAGAGTCAAATTCTTCATAGGTGTACACATACTTGGCAAATAAAGCTGACATCTTTTACAATACAAAGTACTTCCTCAATAAAAGCAGTTCAAATCACTTTGATTGTCACAGGTGCAGAGTGATGTTAGTTAGTTATGTTATTACAGAAAGCAAAACCTGTGGGAACCTGACTATTGTTTTAAGACAGACAATTGAAAAGGATACTGTGGTGGGAACGAGAGTGTTCAAATAAACTGCTCAGGCAAACACTTGTCTTTCTGTGAGTCCATCTGACAAAGACTTGAATAAAACTCACAGAAAGTGTTTGCCACTCCCGTTCCCACCACAATTACCTTTTCGTGTAACACTTATGTAAATTATCTAAATATATGAACATACTGTAAATATGTTTATTACAGGTCATATAACTGTTCTTTTGGCCTCTCTTTTTGAATAATTTGTGATCCGCTGTCTACCATATAATGTCATTCCTACAAAGCTCATCACCTTTTTCTATTTAAAAAATTTTTTACTGGTTTTGCAACAGATTAGATGCCGTTTGCAAGAGAGATTTACCTTCTGCTGCAATCACGTCCCAGATATATCACGTGTGTCACAGGTGGACACACCCGTTCAAACAGCCCATGTTGATGAGGAGAAAGAGGAACAAAACAACCACAGCCTCCCCTTTCCAGAAAACATGCTGTATAAACAATATTTTTATTTCCTGACAGTCCTCATTCCATAGATTATTAAAATGTTCACCCTGTCTTCAGAAACGTGCTGGTTTATTGAGCCCGGCCAAGGAGATAAAGTGCCAGCATACAACATGTGAACACGTCAAATGCCAACACCAAATCTCAAGTATAACATCTTTTGGTCCATTTTATGTTTCTGTCTTCCCTGTAGTGCCTGTAAGTTTTCCCTCTTAGGTCATATTTCGATGGCCTTAACCTAGACAAACAAATCTGTCTAGAAACACCCATCTGATTTTTCACATTGGAATCTGATACTGTCCATGAGTTCTCTAATCTATAGAGTCAGTATGTAACATTCTTGTAAGACTCAACATTGTAAGAATCCCAGAGAACACCAATATCTGCTTGCCTAATGCCTAATGTCTCTACCTTAACATTTCCAAGATGGCGCCGCAGATGGCCGCCTCGGGATTACGCTCCGTAGTGCTTTTTGTTTTTTTGTTAATTAACACTGTTTTCTGCCGTTCCTCTCTGGTAACTTTTACCAGAGAAGAGCTCTTAAGCATTGGACTTTCAACTGCTCATACTATTCCACCGCTCTTTATTGACCCTGGAACTTTCCCGGAGTTATTAGTTGGAGGAGCAGCAGCTCTGTTTGGGATCCTTCGGAAACATCGCAGGGGAAAACGAGCAGGCGCGCTGGTTAAACTGAGACAGCGGGGATTTCTCTCTGGCCAACAAAATGGACGAACTGCTGCTCCTCAACAGAACTAACTCAGACTTCTGCAGATCTGCTGCCCTCTGTTTCACCGAATCCTAGCCCACTGAGCGCATCCTGGACAGCGCACTTCACCTACCAGGATTTAATCTCATCCACGCGGATCGCGAAAGGGAGCTCACGGGAAAAACAAGGGGAGGCGGACTCTGTTTCTATAGAAACGAAGGTTGGTGCACAGATGTCACAGTGTTGAAGAAATCATGCAGGCCTCACCTAGAGATATTATTTATAAACTGTAAACCGTTTTATTCACCGCGGGAGTTTTCCTCGTTTGTTCTGGTCGCTGTTTACATTCCATCTCAGGCCTGTGTTAGTGAGGCGTTACTACACCTGGCCGACCAGATAACTAACGTGGAGAAAAAACATCCAGACTCCCTGCTCATAGTTCTTGGGGACTTTAACAAAGCAAACCTCAGTCATGAACTTCCAAAATACAGACAGAATAGTAAGTGTCCCACTAGCGACACTAACACACTGGACCACTGCTACACAACATTAAAGGACGCCTATCGCTCTGTTCCCCGTGCAGCCTTGGGACTCTCTGATCACTGTCTGGTGCATCTTATCCCGACACACAGGCAAAAACTGAAATCTGCTAAACCTGTTGTAAAGACTGTGAAAAGATGGACCAACGACTCAAAGCTGGAGTTACAGGCCTGCTTTGACTGCACTGAGTGGAGTGTTTTTGAGGCTGCAGCCACTGACCTGGATGAACTAACTGACACTGCGACATCTTACATCAGTTTTTGTGAGGACATGTGTGCACATACAACAACCAAAAAACCTGGTTCACAGCGAAACTCAGGCAGCTTCGTCAGACCAAGGAGGAGGCCTTCAGAAGTGGGGACAGAGTCTTGTACAACCAGGCCAGGAACACGGTGACTAAAGAGGTCAAAGCTGCAAAGAGGAGCTATGCTGAAAAGCTAAATAACAGCTTTGCAGCCAACGACCCTGCATCAGTGTGGAGAAGCCTACGGACACTCACAAACTACAAGAGACCATCCCCCAACACTGCTGGCACTCAACGACTGGCAGACGAGCTGTGTGAAGTTCCCTCCTGCTTCAAACGCTCCACGGTCATCCCAGTCCCCAAAAAACCCTCCATCTCTGGTCTGAATGACTACAGGCCCGTCGCCCTGACATCTGTAGTCATGAAGTCCTTTGAAAGACCGGTGTTGGCCCACCTGAAGGAGATTAAAGGCCCCCTGCTGGACCCCTGCAGTTTGCCTACAGGGCTAACAGGTCAGTGGATGATGCTGTCAACTTGGGTCTGCATCACATCCTGCAACACCTCGACTCTCCAGGGACATATGCAAGGATCCTGTTCGTGGACTTCAGCTCGGCGTTCAACACCATCATCCCGGACATCCTCAGCACTAAACTCACCCAGCTCACTGTGCCAGCCTCCACCTGTCAGTGGATCACAGACTTCCTGACTGACAGGAGTCAGCAGGTGAGGCTGGGGAACATCACATC
>NC_060151.1:29157821-29181883 GCF_021292245.1 Micropterus dolomieu
ATAGTAAGTGTCCCACTAGCGACACTAACACACTGGACCACTGCTACACAACATTAAAGGACGCCTATCGCTCTGTTCCCCGTGCAGCCTTGGGACTCTCTGATCACTGTCTGGTGCATCTTATCCCGACACACAGGCCAAAACTGAAATCTGCTAAACCTGTTGTAAAGACTGTGAAAAGATGGACCAACGACTCAAAGCTGGAGTTGCAGGCCTGCTTTGACTGCACTGAGTGGAGTGTTTTTGAGGCTGCAGCCAATGACCTGGATGAACTGACACTGTGACATCTTACATCAGTTTTTGTGAGGACGTGTGTGCCGACTAAAACCTTCCGCACATACAACAACCAAAAAACCTGGTTCACAGCGAAACTCAGGCAGCTTTGTCAGACCAAGGAGGAGGCCTTAAGAAATGGGGACAGAGTCTTGTACAACCAGGCAAGGAACTAACTGACTAAAGAGGTCAAAGCTGCAAAGAGGAGCTATGCTGAAAAGCTAAATAACAGCTTTGCAGCCAACGACCCTGCGTCGTTGTGGAGAAGCCTACGGACACTCACAAACTACAAGAGACCATTCCCCAACACTGCTGGTACTCAACGACTGGCAGACGAGCTGAATGGTTTCTACTGTAGGTTTGAAAAGCCCAGAGTCACACCTCTCCCCCACTCCAACGCCATCTTCAAACAGTCACCTTCCCCCTCTGACCTCTCACCTGCACTCAAGATCTGTGAAGAGGACGTGAGCCACCTCTTCCAAAGGCAGAAGATCAGGAAGGCTCCTGGACCTGACGGTGTCTCACCATCGTGCCTGAAAATCTGTGCAGACCAGCTGGCCCCCATCTTCACTCAGATCTTCAACAGATCACTGGAGCTGTGTGAAGTTCCCTCCTGCTTCAAACGCTCCACGGTCATCCCATTCCCCAAAAAACCCTCCATCTCTGGACTAAATGACTACAGGCCCGTCGCCCTGACATCTGTAGTCATGAAGTCCTTTGAAAGACCGGTGTTGGCCCACCTGAAGGAGATTAAAGGCCCCCTGCTGGACCCTCTGCAGTTTGCCTACAGGGCTAACAGGTCAGTGGATGATGCTGTCAACTTGGGTCTGCATCACATCCTGCAACACCTCGACTCTCCAGGGACATATGCAAGGATCCTGTTCGTGGACTTCAGCTCGGCGTTCAACACCATCATCCTGGACATCCTCAGCACCAAACTCACCCAGCTCACTGTGCCAGCCTCCACCTGTCAGTGGATCACAGACTTCCTGACTGACAGGAGTCAGCAGGTGAGGCTGGGGAACATCACATCCAGCACCCGGACTATCAGCCACCAGGGGTGTGTGCTCTCCCCACTGCTCTTCTCCCTCTACACCAACGACTGCACCTCAGGGGACCCATCTGTCACGACGACACAACGGTCATCAGCCTCATCCGGGACGGTGATGAGTCGGCCTACAGACGGGAGGTTGATCAGCTGGCTCTCTGGTGCGGTCAGAACAACCTGGAGCTTAACACGCTCAAAACTGTGGAGATGACCGTGGACTTCAGGAGGAGCCACCCCACTCTGCCCCCCATCAGCATACTCAAAAGCCCTGTGTTTGCTGTGGAATCCTTCAGGTTTCTGGGATCCACTATATCCTAGGACTTGAAGTGGGAGCCCAACACGGACACTATCATCAAGAAGGCCCAGCAGAGGATGTACTTCCTGCGTCAGCTCAGGAAGCTCAACCTGCCTAAGGAGCTGCTGATCCAGTTCTACACAGCCATCATCCAGTCTGTTCTCTGCACCTCCATATATAATATATATTCGAATATATTCGACGAATTTAACAAAAAGTATATTGCATAAGAATCATAAAGTATCCCTTTAAGTCATTTATCCAAGGTTCAGATTTTGGTTTTGAACACATGGATTTAAATGGGACAATGGTGTCGCAACAAGTGGATAAAAAAGAAGATGTTAAGGACTCAATTGTCTCCCTAGCAATATTTGAAGCACCAGAGAATTGTGCAGCAAGGGTGGGTTTAATCATCCTGCAGACACAAGATGGAGCGCATTGCTTAACAGTTTGATAGCGAAAGAGAAGAGAGAAACTTCAAATAAAACAGGCACGTGATCAGAGAAGACAGCTTCGTATACGTCTACATTACAAATAGGTACACCGCATGACAAAACAAGGCCTAATGTGTAACTATGGACCTGTGTCGGACCAGAAACAAACTGTGTAAGGTTAAAAGCATTGATAAGATTTAAAAACTCTTTGGCCAGCAGATTTGAAGGACAACATACATATTCATATCCCTTACAATTAAAATCCGCTCATATTTCGGCGTGATTTCAGACAAGATATTGAGAGATATCCATGGTTAACGCCATTTCTGTGGGTTTGAGGTGAACATCGACAAGGAAGCTGGGTCTCCATATCCATGCCGACACAGCCAGGTGTCAGAAGGGTCAGGGCTCGCCAGGAGACACTGCGATAATAAACTGATCTGTATTCTGCCAAGAAACCACAAGGAGTCCGACCTGATCCAGGATAGAACGCCAGATATGCTTTAAGCTTCACCAGCTGGCCGCTGCGTTTCCCCCACCGCCTGGAGCGACTTCTCCGGGGAAGCGACGGCGGATTGCGCACGAGGTTACCTGGTATCTCTGACAGCAAAGGAGGGAAGAAAGTCTTATCCATCCTGATCATATTTGATCGATGTTCCCACAGAGAATCGGAGATCAAGCAGCATTTGGTGATCATAGACCAGCAGAGAGTCAATATTTTGCATAAACAGTGACACAAACAGTAAAAATACAAACAAATTTGACAGTGATGGATGGCTGGCCACACACACTTCCTTTCCAATCAGACGCAAAACACATGCGGGGTGCCCCGGCCGCTTAAGGTGACTCTAAATAACCTTGAGCCGATCGCTGGCCCTCGTGGCGGCGACGTCTCATTCAAATGTCTGCCCTATGAACTTTCAATGGTACTTTCGGTGCCTACCATGGTGACCATCGGTAACGGGGTGGGCCTCGGCTCTCCATGCCTGCGCGGCCTACTCCTGGGGCTGAAGGACTTGACGCGTGGGTGCACTGGCTGGAAGGGGATGCGGAGGTCCTGTTGGGTTGCCACCGGGCCTGGCATGCCACTCCGAGCCTTGAACCAAGTGTGGCTATCCTCTCTCGCGGGTACCCAACTCTCCTCTCTCCTCCGGACGGAGGCGAGGGGTTCAATGTCTCCACTCCTGCTCTCGCCCTCGGACTGGAGCTGGGGGGAGCGCCCGGGGGTTTGTTATCCCCTTTCAAACCCCTTTGTCTCTGAACTGTGGCCTCCGAAACCAAACAAAAAACTTTGACATCTCTTAGCAGTGGAACTAATGTGAATAGCAGGACATTGATCATCAACACTTTGAACACACCTTGCGGACCCAGGTTCTTCCCGGGGATACACCTGGCTGAGGCTCGCTTTGCCATCAATCGGAAACACCCGTGTTTCTGCGGCTGGGGCAGTCGCGCCCGCTGCCTTCATCCCCTTAAGTGCAGACCTTGGGATGCCCGGTGCAATTGTGTGGGCCCGTCCGGGCTCACCCACCCTGCCTCCTCCTTGTTGGCAACTCCCTCCTCTCTCCCTCCTTCCCCGGTCACTCTCACCGTGAACAGCGGGAGCCACGGGAGACTACGATCTCTGATCAGACGAGACAAACCGCTGAATTTAAGCATATTACTAAAAGGAAGGAGGAAAATAAACTAACCAGGATTCCCTCAGTAGCAGCGAGCAGCGAGCAAAGAGGGAAGAGCCCAGCACCAAATCTCTGTCCGACAGGCGGGCGTGGGAAATGTGGTGTATGGAAGACCGCTTGCCTGTTGTCGCTCGTGGGCCTGAGTCCTTCTGTACGAGGCTCAGCCCATGGATGTTGTGAGGCCAGTAACGGCCCCCGTTGCGCCGGGGTTCGGTCTTCTTGGAGTTGGGTTGTTTGGGAATGCAGCCCAAAGCGGGTGGTAAAATCCATCTAAGACTAAATACCAGCACGAGACCGTCATCATCAAAAAGTACCTTAAGGGAAAGAGTTCAAGAGGGCGTGAAGCCGTTAAGAGGTAAAAAAAATACGAAATAAAGGGAATCCCAGACTAGACGTCACCACCTGGGGAAACCCGAATTTACTGCGTCGCTCCCCTGCCGACATCCAGGGAAGGCACTAATTTACAACAACGTGCTCCTACTCACCGTTAACAGTCAAAATTACATCCACTAACTACTGTTAACAGGATAATTCACGACTTACACGAGCCAACAATATGTTATGGCCTGGCTCAGAGGCCACAACAAATAGAGGAAACCATGCTTAAATGATTACCAGATGGATGTTTATTAACAAAAGTAATTTAATTTAACGAATATAACAAATCATTTTTATAGCTTAACAAATGTGGCTGGCAAAACATAGTGCCAGATTAACTAAACAAACAAAAGCACAACAAAGCAACACGCTGTGGTACTTACCCGTGGGAAAGGAAGGGGGCCCCCTGCTCCCGGCGCTACTGTCCTGAGAGCGCCCCGACCCACGTAAAAGGCGTCATGGGTTTTCTGGCAATGTCGGCAACCCACCCAACCTATCTTGAAACACGGACCAAGGAGTCTAACACACGCGTGAGTCAGAGGGTGAAACAAACCCCGTGGCACAATGAAAGTGAGGGCTGGTGCACGCCGGCTGACTCGCCCGTTGACTCGCCTGCTGACCTGTCCGCACTGTCGGGGAGGTGGAACATGAGCGCGTGCGATAGGACCCGAAAAATGGTAAACTATGCCTGGGCAGAGCAAAGCCAGAGGAAACTCTGGTGGAGGCCCGTAGTGGTCCTGATGTGCAAATCGGTCATCCGACCTGGGTATAGGGGCGAAAAAGACTAACCGAACCATCTAGTAGTTGGTTCCCTCCGAAATTTCCCTCAGGATAGCTGGCGCTCAGTCTTGCAGTTTTATCTGGTAAAGCGAATGATTAGAGATCCTGGGGCCGAAGCAATCTCAATCTATTCTCAAACTTTAAATGGTTAATCAGCATGAGGTCTCCAAGGTGAACAGCCTCTGGTATGTTAGATCAAGGGGGATAAGGATTGGCTCTAAGGGCTGGTTCGGTCGGGCTGGGGTGTGAAGCGGGGCTGGGCTCAAGCCGCGATGGGGGGAGAAGTCGTCCTGTCGTTGTTTTAGAGTAAGTCCAATATTTTCCATTGACTCCCATAGTAAAATTGGATAGGAAATGCTCAAAGACTTGGCAACACAGCACTCACAGAAGTCAAGTACATCTCCCATAATGTGTCTAATGAGTCTTCTGATTGAGTTCACCGTACACCTAAATTCCCATTATGTCACATTCAAAGGTATTGATTGTCTTTTGTAAGAGTGTGCAGAGCAGCCTTCATAGATTCACTCAAAGGTGTTTTGATAATGTGAGTTAGGCATTTTAGATGCATTTCTGCCAGTGATTGATGTTTTTGTTTGTTGTTTCTTTACAGGACAATCACAACTGCTGTCACCACTGCCGCTGCTCACCACCACCATCCTCACTTGGCTCCCCCCACCACCTCCACCCACACCTGTCCAACTTGACCACCATTACTTCTCCAATGCTGACATCCCCACCCAGAACACCTACAGCGAGAAATAGTTTTGTGAAGATTCTTTTGTGTATTGCAATGTGTCTTGACAGGGTAACTGTGGTAAACGGTAAATGTTGAGCCAATTTTCTGGAATTTTGATTAGTTTATTCTAATGATCTTTATGGAGAATGTCATGTTTAGCATGTGGGCAAGATGGCTGATGATGAACCATAGTTTTTACTAGTTGGAAGGAAAAACATCCGTTATAGTATTTTATGTTATCTTCAACCTGGCTTTTCTAGTCTCTGTGGCCAGTTATATGGAAATATTTTCAGAGAACCCCTTTTTCTACATTGATTACCGACTGCCTACGATATTGTTAGACTATCAATTTCAAAGTCTTCAAATGTCCTTTTGTCTTATTTTAACAGCTGGGGGATCAACAGCTAAATAACAGTATTTTATTGGTTATACAGTAATACTGTAAAAAACAGTAAATACAGTAATATATTCATAACAGTATATTACTGTACTTGATTATACTGTATGCCATAAAATAACAGCATAGTGTACTTGATTATACAGTATGCCAAAAATAACAGCATAATACTGTACTTCAAAGTAACAGTACATATGCTGTACTTTATTTTACGGTATGCTAAACACTACAATAGCTGGTTATATATTCATTTTACCATAGAATGAAATACAGCAACTACTGGGTAATTGTTGCCAGTAAGATACTGTTAATTTGACTATAAACATCTTACTGTGCAGCTGTTAGCAGTGGGAGCATTCAGGTGTGTGTTTGATGTGCTCAGCCTGCCTGCCTGCCTGCCCCATCTCCAACTATTTGGTTTGCTCTATGAACTTTGAAAATAAACCTGTCCGTGTTTTATTTATTTTGTGTCAACTGCCTTGTGTCCGCTCTTGAATCCTCAGTGGAAACCTTACATAAACATATTTCAAGTTCCATACATATCTCTCACTCAGTTTACCAATTTAAAACATCACATTCCACATTACTCTATTTACAGGGCCTAGCCAAGCTAACGAAATGTTACCTCTAATAACAATAAATACAGAAAAGTGCTAAACAATTAATAAAAGTATGGAGGGACAATTAATAACATAGAACATTTGACTTTAACTGGTTTTGTGATGTACCAGAAGCTCGTTTATAAGTAAGTAATGAGGGTGTAGTAAGTGATGCTGTTGACAGTTTTTACTAGGGGTGTGATGAGAACTCGTACCAGGAGATCTCATGATCTCATGACAATATTTCTTGTCAGGTAATTGACATTTTTCACATGCTGTAAAAGCCACACATCAATTTTCTCACGCAATGAAATACAAATGTAATTATAACTGACTCACAGAGCGAATCAACTACGCCCTGATAGTATTCAACTGAACCACACTGTGAACCATGAGTGATAACATAGCTAATATAGTTTTGCACAGTTTGGGACTGTGAGCACTTTATGAGCTGCTGAAGTTAACGGGTGTGGATTTGTGGTGAGATTTCTGCCTGATCAGAAGTGTTACATTTACTTTCAGTTTCACATGCAACATGCAGTCCCAAACTGCATCGGTCAAACCGTCTGAAGGGGATAACTTTACTACCAGCGGGTCAATGACGTAATGCACAGCAGCGTAAAGGGCAGGTAGACTTCTCATTAAATGATGAAGTTAGTCTGGTAATATTATGACTTTTTTCTGGACATGTCTGAGAACACAGATGTGCAAAAAGTTTTGAACATGAGTAGAAGGCTGTTGATACACAGGAGCTAATGAAGTCCAGGAGTTTCTATCTTAATTAAAATTAAATACTTTATTATTGGAGGTGAAAAGGTGCCACAATCACATTTAAAGAGGTTACTTCGCAAACAAAGACACAAAATAGGAGAGAAGAATAAATCATGAATCAGCAGGGATGATATTAAATTGATCTACAGGAGCAACAGATCTGATAGCAGCACAGAATGACTGAGAGCTGCACTGACTTACATTCTGTTATAGTTAGGCTGTAGAGTTTGAATTGTCACCTGCCACCTAAATTTTGTGTGTCTCTTTACATAAATAAAAACATTTCACCATAAACTGGTGCAGAAAGAATCATAAGAATGCAGGAAAGTATTTAATGCTAAATTTTTTTATACAATTCAGCATCTTGTCACACCCCTAGTCGTTACTATATTTATTTTACACTGGAACTCTGATACTTGGCAGCTGGTTAACGTTAAGTATATCTGTGAATCATATTGTTTTGGTCTCTTGCCTATCTTGCCTGACTTTAAACACACTGCAACGCACTGTGGAAACAAAATCAAAAACAGGTTTATGACCTTCAAGGGATTCTTCATTCTTGTTCTATTGTCTCACACATTATCAGAATCAACAGATCATCAAAATCTGACAGATGTGTGGCATCTTTTATCAGGCCCATGTAATTCTTACGAACTGCCCAATGCACTTGAATGTTTAACTATAAGGTGTAATGGATGACAGGAACATTTTTATATCCGGAAAGTTGCATGTGAATACATACCCTATGAACACTCTTCTGTTCTCCCCATACACGGGCCCGACTTCCTCGAATCCTTTCATTTCAATTCAGCAGGCTTAACCAGTGGCACAAGTGGACACACCCCTTCAAACAGTTCAGACTGAAAGACTAGCCTACAGCTTGCAAATTTCTTTATAGTTGAATGAGAGAGGAGTGAAATAGTTTAGTGACCACATGAGTCGTGGAAAACAAATTTTATGTAATTTTTTTGATACGTATGTTGAAAGTAAACAATGGAAAATTATTTTGTTAACTTTTGACTAATTGAAAGATCTCAGTGAGTGCTTTTTCCTTTATTTGTGAGTCGCAAACCTCCAAAAAACGACAGTAACAAGTATAAAACGAGTCAGAATTCTGTTTAACCAAGTCACTTAACTACACTAAAGACACAAACAGAGGAATAGAGAGGCTGCACGTCCAGCTGATCAAACCAACTACACCTGAAGCAGCCGCAGCTGCAGCCGGTGACTCTGTGAGTAAAATCAGCTGATTGCTGCTGCGCCACATGAAATTTAATTGATGTGATGGGACGCAGAGAACGGTCGGTGACAAGTGATGTGAATAGCAAATAAAAATGTACAGAAAAGTGTTAAATGATACCAGAAGATGAAACCAACAGAAAGCCAAGCCTGTGGTGATATGATACAATATGACGTCTTTCCTACAAAGCTCATCAACTTTTTCTATTTTTGTGTATGATTATTGGTTTTAAATCAGATAGGATACTGTTTGGAGAGAGATTTGCCTTCTGCTGTGATCACATGTCAAAGATATGTCGCTTGTGTTTGAGCAAATACAAATTTAGAAAGACTAGCCTTGTGGCTGTTGTGGGGAAAAAAGCATCACAATGGTGTCAAATTTGCATGCTTCTTGTGATGGACTGCAGATCATTAGGTCATCAATGTACAGGATTTTCAGCCAACTCACTGTGGAAACAAAATCAAAAACAGGTTTATTACCTTTAAGTGCTTCTTGTCAGAGTGCATATTGTATCACACATCATCAAAATCAACAAATCATCAAAAATCTTTCTTCGTGTGAACTATCAGATGTGTGGCATCTTTTATCAGGCCCATGTAATTCTTACGAACTGCCCAATGCACTTGAATGTTTAATGATAAGGCGTAATGGATGACAGGAAAATTTTTTTATTATATTTGTATTATTATTTTTTTAACGTTGCATGTGGATACATTACCCTCTTCTATTCCCCATACACGGGCCCGACTTCCTCGAATCCTTTCATTTCAATTCAGCAGGCTTAACCAGTGTGACGTGTGGACTCACCCCTTCAAACAGTTCTGATCGAAAAGCGAAAGAGAAACAAAACCGCTGCAGCCTCCCTCTTCCAGAAAACACCCCTCACTCATAAGGCTGTTTTTTTCAGACAAGTATGCCAACACTGTCCTCCTCTTCTTCTCTTCCTGTGGTTTTGTGTTGGTCACCAAGGAGCAGCGAGCAGCCTACACTCTTGAGGAGTCCTCAGCACGTTGTAGTGAGTCTGATTTTCCATGGGCCTCAGCTGGTTGATTTTGGATGTGAATGGAGGGTCCAGAATCAGAAACAGAATCAGAAGGAGCTTTATTGCCAAGAAGTGTTTTACACATACGAGGAATTTGCTGTGGTGATAAGGTGCTACGCATAGACAAACATACAGCTGACATAAATAAATGTAGAAATATATAAATATGGAATGGAAGAACAACGTTGCAGATGTGCATTATTCTGGGTCTGTGCCATGCAGAAGTAACGTAACGGAAGAGAATATTGTGTACATATAAATATATAAACTGACAAGATAAATATATACAACAGCAAAGATCAACAATCAACAAAAAATATGTGTAACGTGCCAGGTCTGTGCACAACACGAGATGAAACAGTATTTACATGTGCAGAGATATTTTGAATCATTTGCAAGGGGGGAGTGTCAGTGGGGGACCTGGGACTTGTTAATGAGTCTAGCTGCAGACGGGAAGAAACTGTTTTTGTGGCAAGAGGTTTTGGTCCTGATGGACCGTAGCCTCCTGCCAGAGGGGAGAGTCTGAAACAGTTTGTGTCCGGGGTGGGAGGAGTCAGCTGCAATCTTTCCTGCTCGCCTCAGAGTCCATTGCAGCCAATCACCTTCTCTGCAGGGTGAATGATGCGCTGCAGCCTGCCCTTGTCCCTGGCAGTGGCAGCAGCGTACCAGATGGTGATAGAGGAGGTGAGGATGGACTCGATGATGGTGGTGTAGAAGTGCACCATCATTGTCTTCGGCAGGCTGAACTTCTTCAGCTGCTTCTTGGTGAGGGAGGTGATGTCCAGCTCCCACTTGAGGTCCTGGGAGATGATGGTGCCCAGGAAGCGGAAGGAGTCCACAGTGGTGACTGGGGAGTCACACAGGATGATGGGGGAGGGTGGGGCTGGGCTCTTCCTGAAGTCTGTGACCATCTCTACTGTCTTCTGAGTGTTGAGCTCCAGACTGTTCTGGCTGCACCAGGTCACCAGATGGTCGATCTCCCACCTGTAGGCGGACTCATCCCCACCTGAGATGAGCCCAATAAGGGTGGTGTCGTCCGCAAACTTCAGGAGCTTGACGGACTGGTGACTGGAAGTGCAGCTGTTGGTGTACAGGGAGAAGAGAAGGGAGGGAAAGAATGCAGCCTTGAGGGGATCCGGTGCTGATGGTCCTGGAATTCAAGACATGTTTTCCCAGCTTCACGTGCTGCTTCCTGTCGGTCAGGAAGTCTGTGATCCACCTGCAGGTAGAATCAGGCACGTTCAGCTGGGAGAGCTTGTCCTACAGCAGGGCCGGGATGATGCTATTAAAAGCAGAGCAGAAATCCACAAACAGGATCCTGGCGTAGGTTCCTGGGGAGTCCAGGTGCTGGATAAAGTGAAGGGCCATGTTTACTGCATCGTCTACAGACCTGTTGGCTCTGTATTATTATTATTATTATTATTTTAGGTGGGACAACACAAGGTGTTCAAAGGACTTCATAATCACAGAGGTCAGGGCGATGGGTCTATAGTCGTTTAGTCCTGTGGTCCTTGGTTTCTTGGGGACAGGGATGATAGTGGAGGCTTTGGAGCAGGCTGACACATGGCATGTCTCCAGTGAGGTGTTAAAAATGTCTGTGAACACCGGAGACAGCTGATCAGCACAGTGCCTCAGGGTGGGTCCAAAGACGCCGGATGACAAGGCACCTTTCACCTGTGAATGCAATGTCACAAGCACATGTGGAAAAGCATCAATGGAAGTCCTGTTTCATCACAACATTTTGCCTTTACATGCTTCACCTCTCAGTTAGTAGGGCTTTGACCAATGACCTGGCTTCCTGTTTAGCAGAAGGAAAACTTAAACTCATTTACTGATCACAACAATAACAAGGCAGCATTGCTAACCACTACTCCACAGTGCTGTCCTTTTTCTTTTTTTGTTAATGGTTCTTGGTTTTCCCCTCGACCCTGTACACTGTAAAAATTATCAAGGTGGTTCAACTTAAAAAATTAAGTTCAATTGCTGCCTTAAAAATGTGAGTAAACTCAACTTTAAGAAAAGCTTTGTTTCAACTCATGATGTTACGCTATACAATTTGTGTAATTAATGATAATTTGTTGTTTGAACTTAATACTGTGAGTTAAAACAACTATCTATATTACATTGTCCATTCAAGGAAACTTGCTTTCACTTGTCTAACAAACGTACAATTCTACACCCCTTCAACTCACATTTTTAAGTTCAGATAACTCAACTTGAAGATTGCCTTTGTTTCAACTCATAAATTTAAGTTCATAAAGTGGATATAACTACAGTGTTCTAGTTGTCCCAATGTTAGTTAAATATACAAGTTAAAGCAGCTTAACCAAATTAATACTACTTTCCATTTCAAGTTAAGGGATTTAAATTCCAAATTTGTTTCAGTTTACATCTATAAAGGGCCTTGAAGACAGACCACAACAACAGTACCACTGTGCTATTATCTTCAATGACTTGTGACGGGGCTGGGTAGCTTGCTGGTGCGCCTGTGCACGCCGCAGTCAAAGTTCAAAATAGCAGCAGATGTCACCTCCTTTCTGAAAGGGCCTTAAGGCCGTTGTCTGGAACCCTTTCCACCGGTGGCACTAGTCTTGTTTACCACAGAAGTGTCTATATTCTGGTTGGAATTTGAATGACTTATCTGCAGTGTATAATTAGCAGGGGTGAGCAAGAACACCAAATTTTCTGTATCTGTACTCAGAATTGGCGGGGCTTAATCTATAAGTGTGCTGCAGCACACCCTATTGACAGGGAGGAACACAAGAAGCAAATTACACAGAAGCAAATTACATGTGCAGACTACATAATGGGCACTATTGTTACTATATGACAACATAAAATACAGCAGGTTAGTGCTGAATGCAGAGGATGCTCCGGTTTCATATTACAGCCTAATAATTTGACATCAGAAGCTGCACTGTTTTGTCACGATTATAGGAGCTACATTGGTGTGATGTGTGGATCGGCTCTGACAATATCTGAATAACCATGTACGCACAAATCATCCACCCGCACTCAACCCAACTAATTATTTTCTCAGATTTATCCCCCTTCTACTGGCCCTTTTAATTTTCCAGGTGATTTCTTTATCGTGCTGATGTACAAGTGTTATCTTTAACGGTTTACTTTCATGATTAGAAAGGCGGCGATCAGTCATTTTAAACGTTTGTAGGCACTGCAAAGTCAGCAAATAACCTGAGCCATTTATGTAGCAAGATTTAAATATTATGCTGCTGTGCCCCGTGCGTAAATGTGCACAGATTCTCTTTTAATGGGGAGACTCTTCACCTTATTTCACCGAAGTCACAAAGTCACAAAACGTTTTGCAGCGGTCCTCTCAGTTATCGCACGCACAAGGTTTTCATGTGCTTATGGTCACATTCATTTTAGCGCTTTTGATTTTTTACGTCTCAGGGCTTTACTGTTTGTTAACACACTTATATACTGGTAGCCACGTATGTATTCAAAAGCCTGCTGTGAGTGTAAATGTGGTCTGTTGTACTGACACGCTAGATAGATATATCTATTAAATATATAGGACAGTGCTCTGATAACAGAAATCTCAAGTTCACTTTATCAAAACACGATTTTCACTTGCAATGGTGAATTTTTACATTGTTGTACGTTGGTACTTTTAGGATCCAAAGGATCCAAGCACTTTTTCTGAAAGTCCTATATAATGGCTATTTTTTTTTTTGTTAGCTTTTTTCAAAGCCTAGAAACATTCTTGAAGTGATGGATGCACATGGCTTGCAATAAAAACTGACGTTTGGTGACATTTATTCCTGGTTCATCGTGTTCCAAATCAAGTTAATTTGTTCACAGGAAGCCTGAGCCTGTTTGACTAGTTTATTCCTCATTATTTGAAATGTGTACAGGGTTTTTTCCCAGCAGGAAATGAAGAAGATTAAATTAGCTCCACCGCGTCCAGCTACAACTAGAGTTGGGAAATCTTCTCTTTTTTCATATCGTCCAATTATGGCTATTCAAGATCACCAATGGGCCATCTGATCACCAGGGGGCTGTGCCAGTAAAGTGTCAGCACTGAAGATTTAGGCTTAGTGTCAAAGTGAAACGTGCACTCATACATTTTAGCCTGTTCTTATCTTTAATATCACAATCCAAATCATAGTCATAACTTAACGACTATGTGAGATGTCAGATCCACAGAAAGAGAAAGCAGACAAACTGGTTAGTAATTAGGATTTAAAGTTCGATTCTGCTGATTAACAGGGCTCAGCAGGCGCTAACATTAAGATAGCTTTCCTTAATAGCTCGACTCATTACATGCTTGCTTATAACTTATTTGAAGTTGGGTCTCAGACATTGAAAGCGTTGTGTTAAGAACATAAATAGACTAACTTCTCAGAGTTAACTTGAAGGCTTTAGTTTTTTTTCCCTCTTGTTTGACTTGTTTTTACTTGTTTAAAAGCACTTTGTTACCTGTAATGAAAAAGGCTATACAAATAAAGCTATAATTGTTATTATTAGGACAAAAAAGTTTAATCTTTAACAACACATTGTATTTTTAAGCTTTATCATGTTTGTTTTTAGTGTAAAATCTTAATCTAAAAGCATTACTAGTTACTACAGGTGGTGAAAAGGAAAATTTTAAGTACGCAAATGTTATACTTAAGAACAGAACTTTAGTAAATGTACTTTGCTCAGACACGTGACATTTTTGATGTTTTGTGAAACAGGTGATAGGTAAGATGTTGGGAGTGTCAATGGGCAGGTGAGCTTGAGTTGGAGGTAGACAGAGAGGGAGGGAGAGAGAGGGAGAGAGGTAGACAGGGAGGGAGGGAGAGAGAAGAAGGTTATTAAAGCAGGTGCATTTCTGATGATATGGACTTGCAGCGATGGCTTTCTACAAAGTGATCTGTGTGGCAACTCTGCTGACTCTCCTGACACAAGGTAAGAACCCTCCTCACTGTGCACAGAGGATCAAGAATCTTTTAATTAAGTAAGAGAAGTTGTTAAATAAATCAGTATTACATGCAAATGCAAATCCTGCGTTCAGATTAAACTTTACAAAATTGTAGCAATAAAATGTACAAAACCAAAGTGCTCAGTGGATCCTGTTGCACTGAATCAAAATATACATCCACACTATTTATGAAAATGATCAAATCTATGAGAGAAAGAGAAATAAAGTAAGAAAAGTCCAGGTTTAAAAGTCATTATGTAATCTGTTAAGATGTTTATGGAAAATGAAATGAAATGAAATGGCAAAACTACCCAAATGTATTTTTGACATGTTTAAAAAGACATTAATCTGCATGTGAGCAGTAATTATAGAAAGCACATAAATGTAATGGAATAAAAATAGTTTTGCACTGAACTCATGGCTTTGTTTAGACTGATTTAAAAGTTAGCCTGGATGCATAAAGTGAAATAACATACATTAATTTCCAAGGACTGCTTCACTGTAATTGTTCTATTAGCAGATAATTATAAAAAGAATTCAGGAAGCAGCTGAGTGATATAAATGCTATTTTTCCTGACAGTCACTATTTGCATTCAATCTTTGAGAATTAGGACCTTTCCTTTCTGCATATACCTTTGTGATTAAGTTTTACACTCAATAAAGCCTTTATACACTCTAATTGGGGATGTTAGCTTCCTTCTGAAGCAGCTGTGAGCTGTACTCTAATAAAGGTGCTGAAGTTCACATTTGTGTGGATTTATGGTGAGATTTATTTCTGACTACAAGTCTTTTCAGTTTCAATTTGCCATCTCTGATGAAGAAAAGCGCGCTTTTCTCATCCCAAAAAGGTTCTGTCAGACGGTCTAAAGGGGATCAGAAGAGCAAAAACTCAGGCTCATGCACAGCAGAGGACAGGGCAGGAAGGTTTTGTTAAAATATTGACTGTACTCTCATAGATTGTGATTTTATTTATATTATATATCTATTATATTTATATATTACACATTTTGTCTATAAATATTACCAAGTTATTCTGCAAAAAGAAAACAGATATGTGGGAGACATTTTGGATGTGCACAACGTTTTAGACATGAGGAGAAAAACTTCTGAAACACAGGAGCTATTAAAGTCCAGGGGATAACTGAATTAAAATGAATTGATTAATCATTGGTGCCACATGCACATTTAAAGAAGTTACTTCAGTCATGCCTACATTTGTGCTGACTCAGCAGGGATGAAATTAAATGAGAAAAGTTGATCTACAGGAGAAACATATCTGACAGCAATACAAATGCCTGAGATCCTTTTATAACTCTATATGTTTTATATTTTGAATTGTGGTCTGTAACTGGATATTTTAATAAATAAAATTTAACTCAATGACTTATAGGAGGAAAAAAGACTAAAATTATCAGGTGAAAATACAACAGATTTCTGGGCTGGGCTAAGCCCCCGATATTTCAAGAGCCTGACAAAGCCCCTGACTGAGATGCATTTTTACCATGAAACTGATAAAGTTCAGCTCCTAACCTACCTAACCCACTCCAGTCACGGGCCCCTGTACTGTCTGCACTGTGTATACATACGTCCCTGTTTCCAGGACAATTACTGAAATGAATGGACGGAATGTAAAAAATGTCCTTATTTTCACAATTTCTTCAGGCTTTTTCAACTGTTATCTAGTTATTCATACTTTGAGCTAGAAACTTCATACCGTACATACATACATCGTTCCTACTTTATCTTTCAAATTCTATTCAAACTCTTCAACTTTCTTTGAAACTTTGTTAAAATGAAATCAAGTAAAAAAAAAAACCCTCCAAACTCATTCATCTTCAGCCTCGTCCCACTAATTCATATGTTCACATAGAAATGGCATTCAAACGTTAAAATGTTCTCAAGCCATTGGACTTTCTCAAGTTAATGCAACTTTTTCACATAAATTCTTTTTACAAAGTCGAGTTTCATGTAATTTTCTGCCTTTGCCTGACTTTATAATGAGTGTGTATGGGACAGATTGGCCACAGGAGGACCAACTGACAGACTTGGATTTCATCTAAAATCTTATTAGAAATTGGTGTTCAAGTCACTCTACTTGTCACAATGTTAACTCTTCATTCGTTTTACACCAAAATGTAGAGAATGTTGTGCTGGTGCTGGACATGTAACTTTTAAAGCAAACACAGTCAGCTTCACAGTGACAGCAGTCCCAGCCAACTGCTACATAGATTTTCAAAGGAAGGCAGGAAAGTAGATGTGTTTAAATTGCAAACACGGACACAGTTTTGACACACAAAAACCTCACACAGCATCTTCAGGTGGATCTTCTCTCTCTGTTTACTGAGGGGATGAGAGTTACGGTCTGTTAAGCATGATGTGGTAACCTCATCATAACAGGAAAGTCACGATGAGCAAGGCTTCTCAAAACAAAACGGGAATATAAGCCTCCACCAGTGTCTGTATCAGTAATTGTGCCTTAACAGGGAACTCAGTATGAGGCTTTTTTCCAAAGTAAAATCCCACCAAAGTTAATGTTTCTTAACTGGCATAAATTAATTCACCTATTTTTTTTTAAATAAAAGTCCCAGACAGTAACTGTATTTAACAGAGAGCTCAGGACACGCAAGACAATCTTTCAAAATAAAGGCCGTGTATCTTAACAGGGAACTAGAGAGATGGACCTTATTTTTCAAAACGAAAGCACCGGACAGTCCCAGTCACCACATCTTGACAGGAAGTTCATGATTATGCTTTCTTTTCAAAATAAGCCTCCAGTGGTCACTATATGTTGCATGACCTAGTTTTTTTTATAAATAAGACCCCGACCATACAATATAAGGAAAACATGTCTATTCATATGGTTTGTGTCCCTGCGTGTCCCTGCAAGCACTGCACAAAAGACAATGACAGTGAGACTGAACAGAGTGAACGAAGTGGTCTTAAATCTCACGCCTGAGTGATTTGCAGGAATCTCTGTCCACCTGTAAATGCACAGGTGGGTCCAGAGTATAACTGGATCAAAGTGGCCTGCGGACAGACATGTCCTGGTTTCTCTGTAGTGTCCGAGGGTTTTTGGAGCTTCAGTGGACCCAAAGATTGCTATGGACCCGAGTACAGAGTAGCTAGATTAGATAAAGTGTACGTCTCTGTTTATTCTCTTCTCAAAATAAGTATAACTCAATTATTTGCTCAACCCCTCAGCCTGTTTTTATTTTCCATTTAACTCTTTTAACCTTGATTGTACACTGCACTCTAACTTTTACTGTCCTGTTTTACCCTGTTTTAATGTGTTTTTTTTTTATTTCCATATGTTGCTTTTAAACTTTTTTATATTTCCCTGCTGCTTTTATGATTTATGTACAGCTCTTTGAATAACCTTGTCGTTGAAATGTGCTATACAAATAAACTAGCCTTGCCTTGCATGATACTTAAAATGAGCTAATGAGGTCAGTGTGGCATATATACACACAACATACACACAGACATCTTTTTCAAGCGTCTTATTAATTTTGGCAACATTGGCTCAGTCTAAAGGGACTTTGTTTGTGAACTGGAGGGTCAACAATTGAAGTGCAGCACTGACCATTGAGTAAAGTGCCCATGAGCAAGGCACTGAACTCCTAGCTGCTTCCTGGGTGCTGCACAATGGCTGCCCACTGCTCCTTATTAGGATGGGTTGAATGCAGAAGACAAGTTTCGCACTGTGTATAATTTTATCTGAAAATAAAAGTTGATAAAATCAAAATTACCTACTTTCAACTGCAAACTCCAATCAAACCTTAAAATACTGTCATACTAATTAAACCATTACAAACTTTAGTAATATGAGGTTTATTCAAATTTAAAATCAAATTTGGATTATTTAGAACATTCTCCACGTTTCCCAACCCGGTCTCACTCCCAAGTCGTCACATATGGACGCTTGGTCAAGAGCCATAATCGTCAGTTTGTGACGCACTAGGGATCCCTTTGACGTCATAGTTCGACGTATTGAGGGAAGCCCTGTGGTGTCAGTTTTTGATGGTAAAGGCAAGTATGATATTTAAGAGAAAAGACAAAGTAAGGAGGTGATTGGGGTGGATAGAGGGCCAGAACCCGGACCTTGAAGCAGGAGAACAGGGTTTGTGTCCCGTGCGAAACAAAACATTAAATGTTTTTATTTAGGCGAGTGAGGTAAATTGACATTAACGTTAGTTAACTTAAGTCTTAATTGACATACATAGCTATTTTAACCCAAACCATGATGTTTTCCTAACCTTAACCAAGTAGTTTTGTTGCCTAAACCCAACCAAGTACTTTCTGTGCCTAAACGAAACTGCAACGTTTCACGACTTTAATTATGCGCGTTTCAACATGGCAATGTATCGAAACGTTACGTTTTATCTTGAAAGTGTAATATGGTATATTGCATATTTATTGTTGCTAAGCGTTGCTAACTTGACTGTGGATCCCTAAACGTCAGTGATTGATGCAAAAGGGCTACCCAAGTCTTTAAAAAGCGACGACAAAGGGCCTTGACCATGCGTCAGACATTTGACGAGTAGGGAGTGAGACTGTGTTGCGTTTCCAAGTCTTCCTAGTCCATCACACTTCTTTATGCAAACTAGAATTTATGGAGAAATTGCGGTGTGAATGCTGGCTGTGGAATGCTGATGCTAAACTGGATTGCTAAACTTCATGCAAGCTCTCATTTCAGCCTCTTAAGCAGTAGATGCTCCTGTCTCTTTAAGCTCCCCCCTCCCGCCTCCAAAAGTCCATTGTGTTCTGATTGGCCAAGATCCTGAAGCAGGATGATTATGCCGCACAGTGGTAGAGACAAACTAAGCATAGGAGTTGCCAGTTGTTATTGAGGCTGCAGGCAAATTACCATATATGGAAAACCAGCTCTGTATGACATCATTAAGAGCCAAGAGTAAAGCTTTGGCCACGTTTAACATGAACATCTGACATTGTAACATTATAGATAAGACAGAAAATATAAGAAGCCTAATAAGTCTCCTTTACTGTGTGTGTGTGTGTGTGTGTGTGTGTGTGTGTGTGCGCGTGCGTATGTGTATTCAAAGTGGAGTAGGTGTGAGGAGGATTTCTACAGTCTCTCCATTCACTTAGAAAGGGAAATGTTTCCTGGAAAACCTTGAATATTTTGGAAAGTCTTCAAGGTATCAATGACAAAAGTAACAGCACCCCATTCCTCATTGAGCCGGACAACTTGGAGTTTGAACGGAGTTTCTACGTCAAAAGCTGTGGGACTAGTTAAGGTCCAAAAAAACGTAACGGAAGAATAATACGAAATAAATATTAGCAATAAAATTATTATTATATATATAATAATAACATTATTAAAGCCAGCAATGCAGTTTTGTGTTTTTCAACAATCCTTAAAATATTCCACATCTTTCATACATTTGTATTATTTGTATTTATTTTTCAAGCCATGAATCTAGTTTAGTACAAGCTAACTAGTAAAGTTGAATTGTGCTTGAATTGAAAATTAAAGGCGCTGAATTTATTTTAACACAGACCTATAATTCTGCAACTTAAAGCCACCTTAAAAATTTACTTTCTTATTCTTTTCAGTCTGTCCTTGTAGTAGGAGTTTCTTGTAAGCATGCAATTAAAGTAATATGTGTGGATTTAATTTAAGCCAATTATGTGAACTATAGCCAAGACATATCAGTAAATATAAATACACAATTACTGTATCATAAAGATTTTGTTTGTTTTATGTTTTCAGAGTCTCACTCACAACTAAGTGGTAAGTCAAAGTTTTTACCTCACTTTTTTACTTCCTGTCTGTCTGTCTGTCATTGGGACATTTTAAACATGTTTTTGGGACGTAAATCTGTTGTTAATACCTTCTTTACTTTCTTTTATCTAATTATTTCCCCACTTCGTCTCTGTCTGTCTCCTCAGTGTGCGGTAAGCCTCCACTCAACACCAAGATTGTTGGAGGACAGGTGGCCTCTGCAGGCAGCTGGCCCTGGCAGGCCAGTCTACGTACCTCTGGGTCCCACTTGTGTGGAGGAACCCTCATTAACAATCAATGGGTGATGACTGCTGCTCAGTGCTGCTCAAGGTAAGCAGAGAGGGTAGGGCGGCGACAAATAAACATACAGTCTGTCTAAATTGGGGGCAGGAATCTCTCCAAGCGGTCGCAAGATAAATCTGAGAGGTCTTGAGAGGACAGATAAAAAACATTTTTCTGCTACTGAAATTTGACCGATATCACCATCCAAGGAGAAAATGTGTGTTGTTTAAACCTTTGATGATGTGTATCAGCAGACAATGATTCATTTTGAGGGGTCATTAGCCAAAAAGGATGGTTACTGCTTCTCTAAGAGGCAGGGAAAGAAAATTAAAGAGGATTATTCTAGAAAGAGTTTAGGATGCATTTTTAGGGTTCATTTTTGAGAGGTCATATTATGCTTTTTGGCTTTTCCCTCTCCTTTATTTAGTTATAAATCTTTTTTTGTGCATGTAATAGGTTTGCAAAGTGAAAAAGCCCAAAGCCCACCCCAAAGGGAGTTCCCATCTTCCACAGAAAACTCCGCTCTGAAATCCTGAAAACAGCTTGTTTGTAGTCCAGCTGTTTCCCTTTCCCCTAATGCAATCTCTAAACCCACTGGCTATCGTCTGACAGATATTTGGGTTTTATTAATTTTGCAAACTGGTTACTGTGAAACAATCCGGTCATAGACGTCTCCCGCTTGATTCTCGCGCCACATGTTGCTAATCGAACTGTCAACATGGGGTGCATCTCAAGTCTCTTATTTGTTGTTTCCTGGCTTGAACCTGAAGTTGTTCTTCTCTGAAATCTTGCAAACCGTCAAACCGAAGCAAGGAGCCATCTCTGAGGCGCTATGAACAAAGATACATGAGTGCCGCCTTGGCAAGGAAAAGATGCAATTAAGAGAATTGAATCACAATCAGTTTTATTTGCCAGGTATGTGTACACATACAAGGAATTTGACTCAGGATTGTACATTGCTCATGATGTGCTTACACATACAATAATACAATCATAAAATAAGATACAACAACATAAAAATCCAACACAGGCTACAGTATAAAGAACACAATCTATATACAGACTATAAACAGAAACAGCCAAGTTGTGAGAAGCACCCATTGACAGCTGCATGTGAAAGGAAGTCTTGGCCTGGATTTACACTAGCCACACCAGGAGCCAGAACATTGTCTGTTGCTCCCAGAGGCTAAATCCTCATCAGTCGATGAACGATTTGGTCAGAGATTGCCCTCATGCAAACAAATTGTGTCCATTAATGAATCATGCTGTACAGACATATAAACATTTCTTGATTCCATGTGTCTTTGTCTCCCTTTGGAGTTTATAGAGTTTAAGCTTTTGGACTGAGACATATGGACAGACTTCATGTTTGGGCTGGTTTGTCGCTGCCATGTACACTGGGAGAAAAGATAGTTTTGCTGTAAAGGAAAACCCCTGTTGATATTGCAGGTGTTTCAGTTTAGAGATGTTCATCCATTATATTCTGTTGATCTCCACACCAACAGATGCAAAGAACATGGAACATCTATCAATATCCATACAAACTAGACGTGGTCATAAAATAGACTTGGTTCTTGCTGAAGTGCTCTTGACTACAGTTCTGTTTTTCATGTTTGTGCACTGTTTTGTTTCTCTTCTGATTACCTCAGTTCAGGCGTAAGCACGAGCACTCTAGTTGTGTCTCTGGGTCTCCAGAGTCTACAGGGATCAAACCCCAATCAAGTGTCTCGGACAGTATCACAGATCATCGTTCATCCCAACTTTAACTCTGGAACTTTTGAAAACGACATCTGCCTTCTGAAGCTCTCCTCACCCGTGACTTTCACCACCTACATTCAGCCCGTCTGTCTGGCAGCCACAGGCAGCACCTTCTACAAGGGGACTGTCTCCTGGGCCACCGGCTGGGGCAATGTTGGATCTGGAGGTGGGTCAGAAAGCACCTGGATTACATTTATTTTCAGAGACAAACTAATTACAATGGTGGCAATAACTTTCTCAGGATTCATCGAGTGATAAGCAGATTTGAGCCCAAACGCACAACAGTGGAGAGCTGACATCAGTTTGCAAGGTTTATTAGCAAAAAGCAGAATAATGTGACTTCCATGGAAGCATGGTAGAAAATTAAAAACAAAGGTCATAATCTGTTATAAGAAACTAAATCCAAATAAAACTGGTAAATGCAACCACACAGAAACAAGCAGAACCCACAACATACTGCAATGACCGAAGAGGGACTGAAAACCATTTATACAAGAGCAAACAAGCGTTGTGGGACACAACCAGGGGACACACATCAGGTACTCAGGATAGGGAAGACTCTCTCAAACACACACAGAGGCAGGGAGATACAGATGTGATACAGATCAGTGGCCTGTACTACGAGGCATGCTAAGGTGGACAGGTTTTTAAAAGAGTTTCTCTCATAGTTTTATGACAGATGTCAGATGATATTCAGGCTTTTTCTTGTAGATTTGTGATTATTTTTCCCCCGTAAATTTAACAGTTAAATCTCAGAAATCTTTCTTGGATTATTACTGCTCTCCCCTGGTTCCATTTTGTTTTGTTTAACGGACCTAATATGAAGTTGCCCCTTTAAATGTTAAATCATATTACACACAAAAGAAGAGTTTATCAAGCCTGACTTTTCCCGAGTTAAATCTGAGTAGGGAAAACTGAAAGTAGACGTCAAAATCATGACACGAATGCAGTTATTATGAATTGTTTACATCCTTGTGTTGTTAGAGTGCATACAGTATAACACCAGGATGCTTTATTAAAATACAATATCTTTGTTTCATTGACTTAGAAAGATCAACAAATCTCAGGGAAAAAAGGATGAAGTGAAATATCCTTTTTCATAAATTTTAGATCTCTAGAGTTATCTTTGATCAGGACATGTCGTTTAAGTCTCACATTAAGCAAACTTTAAGGCCTTTTTTCACCTACGTAATATTGCAAAAATCAAGAACATCCTGTCAAAAAATGATGCAGAAAAACTAGTCCATGCTTTTGTTACATCTAGGCTGGATTACTGCAATTCCTTATTATCAGGCTGTATGAAAAAGTCCATTAAGACTCTTCAGCTGATCCAGAATGCTGCAGCTCGTGTTCTGACAGGAACCAGGAAAAGAGATCACATTTCTCCTGTTTTAGCTTCTCTGCATTGGCTTCCAGTGAAATCCAGAATAGAATTTAAAATCCTTCTTCTCACCTACAAAGCTCTTAATGGTCAGGCACCATCTTATCTTAAAGAGCTCATAGTACCTTACTACCCCATCAGAGCACTGCGCTCCCAGAATGCAGGGTTACTTGTGGTTCCTAGAGTCTCCAAAAGTAGACTAGGAGCCAGAGCGTTCAGCTATCAAGCTCCTCTCCTGTGGAACCAGGTTCCAGTTTGGGTTCAGGAGGCAGACACCATCTCCACATTTAAGAGTA